>NC_092510.1:3379368-3534368 GCF_047511675.1 Marmota flaviventris | reverse complement strand
GTTGAACTGATATGAAATTAGCCAAGAATTTTGAAGTCTAATACCAAAAGCAGGAGCTATCAATACCAGGCACTAATGCATGTTATACAATTATCATATTGCAGAAATTTGAGGACCAAAAAATCACAATGCAGAAATTTCATAGATGACTCCATATGTATGAAAATGTCATTTTTGTTATTAAGTACACTGGAAAGGCCTAGATAAATACTACCATCTCCAGCAGAGGATTTGATGGGAATGAACAAGACAACCCAGCATGAAGGGAGGTGTGGGAGCTGGAGGCACAGAGCACTGGTACGACTTGGTGGCAGGACATGCATGGTACTGGATTATACTCCAGCACCTCAAAAAAGCACATATTGAGTAGGATTATGTTTCAAAATTGTACCAGACCCAGAGGCTCCTGGATTATCTCCACACATAAATAAACCAAACGAATACCTATTTCTGTTTTGAGCCCTCTTAAATAAATTTATATATGGATTGAGAGACATATGAATTGGACCCCTGAGAAAATCTCTACCATCCGAAGGGCAGGCAAAGTTGAGGGACACTTGGGCATTAGTCCTGCCTTGAGCAATGTGCCACATAATTTGGACTGAATACCCCAATCCAGTGTCACCCAATGCAGAGGAAGACTGATTGGGGTAAAAAATGGAGAACAGTGAACACTAAATGACTTGTAGCTGGAAACACAATTTTTCTGGTGGTCATAGAAGAAAGAGCTAGATATACACAAGTATCAGGAGTAGAGAAAAGGGGTGGTTTTCTATGGCTGTGGTGGGTAATGAGCTTTATCCATGGAACCAGGGTAGAAGGGGAGTGAGATCAAGGGTCCCAGTTTATCCCTAGAAGGGATTTGCCAGCATAATCTGCAAACTGTGGTTGTTAACAGTTGAGCTCCTCTCTAGCCAATCCCTAAGGGTAGACAGGACAAATGCAGTCCACCCAGCAGCCCTGCCTGAGCCCTCTCCCCCCTACCTCAGTAATAACTTCAGGTCTCACCAGTTCTTTCTGGAAGGAGTATGTCCAGGCACTCGGGGTCCCAACTTTTTTCCTATTCCATAGACTCCATTCTAACCCACCAAGCTTTGGGAGCAATGGCAACTGTGCATGTGCATATCTCCCTGGATCACAAAGGAGGGGTTTCACATTGATTTACAAGCACTTCCACGGACTGCAATCAACCCAAGGAGCAAAGCAAAAGGGGTCAAAACCAAAGCTCCCTGATTCTTTCTAGAATAGGCTCACACCACCTTCTTGCCGTGAGCACAGGCAGCCTGGGTTCTAACCAATTGCATCAGGAATTCAGTCCCCAGCCAAGTAGGAGAATTTCTGTAGCCTGAGAACAGTTCTGGGAAAGGCTTCATATCAAACAGGTGAAGGAACAAGTTCTCCAATGACATGGATATGAAGAAAGAACCACTCACATGGGACTAGAATATAACCTTAGTGCAGCCATTTTTAAAATAGCATGGAGTTCGTTAAAAGCTAACAGAGTAACAACCACTCTGGAAGCATTGCCAAAGGAACTTGAACCAGTGTGTTAATAAATGGCTGCATGCCCATTGCTGTTCCAGTATCCACAGGATCCAGGACAAGGGAACATCTGAAGTGGCTTCTGGATAAGGAGACTCCTTCCAGCCACAGGGCAATCACCTACTCCCCTTAGAAACTACTTCCCCTAAATGCACCTGCTCATAGGTCAACAGGTGGCTGATATTTACCAGATGCTCAAGAGACCTCAGATGTGCCAGGTGTGGGATCCTCATGGCAGGCAGAGCCAAAACTGGACCAGGAAAATCTCAGAGAAAACATGAGACCCCTGAGACATGCAGTCCACAGGGAGGACATTCAACCTAAAGACATTCTGACAAGGTGTCTGGCCTGGGAGAGAAAGGGAGAGTACACATGCACATACACATGCACACCCATATTTTTACTGGAAATGGGGACAGGGGACTGGAATTTGAGGAATTCATTGATACATGTGTACAGGTTTCATCTGGGAGACGGGGTTCTGGATCTGACATTTTGCTTCCCTTACATTTAGAACATTCAGGGGGACCCAGGCAAGAGGGCCACACCTATAATCCTGGCCACTCAGGAGGCTGAGGCCCAAGTTCAAACCAGACTCAGCATCTCAGCATATGTCAGGAGATAAATGATAAAAAGTACGAGGGATGTAGCTCAGTGAGAAAGGACCTCTGCATTCAATCCACTATCCTCCACAGACCCCCCCACCCACCAAAAAAAAAAAAAAAAGAAAGAAAACTCAGGGGCTGGAGAAAAACCTGAGAACCCTGCAGATCCCAGCCCCCTTGGGTAGAAAAAGTGCCACGGAGTTATGATTCTCAGGGTCCCAACATGCTGAAATCCACCACAGAAGAAATTCAGGGAAGAGACTTGAACTGCCAATTTGTCCAGGAGATACCCATGTGTTCAATAATAAGAAGAATAAAAAAAATCCAACATCTTTAGAAATCCGAGAAATGTAAACTAAAACCCTATCAGAGAGAAAATATAATAGTATTAATGAAGATAGGAAACAGAAGAATTCTAATAAACTCAAGGTATTTAAGTGCTTCTTAACTAATTGTGGAAACTCTTTTGCTATTACAGACACATGATAGCAACTGCCACAGGGACTTGTTGAAATCAGTTCATAGGACCAGGATAATACATTAACAGTCTTGGGATATTCACTTAAAAATAGTATAAAATACCATGGGTGAGTTTTATATGGGTGCCATATGAATGTGATATTATGTATAACTACGATGCACTAATAAACAATCCAGCATGCTTTACTCTTAATGGAAGCATTCAGTCCTAAAATTCATCCCAAAAGTTAAATATATGTAAACTAACCAAGAAACTTTTGAATTATAAGAGCAAAAAAAAAAAAGAAGTTTTTACCTAACATGTGAAATGGGAAGCTGTATATTACAGTTATCATTGAGGAATCACGTCGTGAACAAAGTCCACCCATGAACCCATGTGGATGTAAAAATCATACACTTAATTGCAATGGAAAATCATTATCAATTAAACCCTAACCAGGCCAACCTCAGCAATTTAGCTAGACCCGCTGTCAGAATAAAAAGTAAAAACTACCAGGGACATGGCTGAGTGGTAAAGCACCCTTCTGTTAACTACGAAACAAAACAAACAAACAAACAAAAAACAATAAATTCCACAAAACTAGCTCAGGAATAAGCAAGGTCCCTGTTCACCTTAGCTCCCCTTCTGCAGGAAAACGGGGTTTGGAGATTTGATTTTTTTTTTTTTTTTGGGGGGGGGAGTGGTACCGGGCATTGAACTCAGGGGCACTGGACCACTAAGCCCCATCCCCAGCCCTATTTCTAGGCAGGGTCTCCCTGAGTCTCTAAGTGGCTCACCAACTTGCTGAGGCCATCAGCGCCCCCGCCCCAGCCTCTGGGATGCCAGGAGTGCGCCATCACCAGAGTTGGAGATTGGATTTTTCCAGTGGTCCCACCTGTCAATCACCACAGCTCAGAAGACGCCAGGCTGCCGCGCTCACCTGCCAGATAGGACTTGAGCAGGGGCTGAGGCTGCCCCAGGGGATGGGGAGGCTGCAGGGGTCTCCATCAATGTCACGCTCCCTACCCGGATGGCCAGGGGGACTGAGGGGCGCTGTCCCCGAGGGGCTCAGGCCTGCGGACGCAGAGAGCGCCCTGAGTCGGGGTCGGCCAGCTTGGATTCCCTCCACAGCGATCCCGCCTGACCACCTCCCTGCTCGGCCTCCCTCCTGAGCCTCCCAGTCAGTCACCAGGTACCACTGCACATTCACCATTTCCTGGTGCCCAGCAGCCAAGCCTGCCCTGGAGAGCTTCAGTCCCTGCATGGCAGGGCCACCCTGGATCCTGGGCATGGAAGGAATTCTGTAGCCCAACTGCCAGGAATCCTGGAACCGCTGACCTCGGAAAAATAAATCCCATCTGGAGAGCGGAAGCCCGCCCCCTGCTCGCTGGCTGCGCTCAGGATTGGACAGCGCTCAGCACGGGGGCTTCTGGTTGGACAGAGCGTCAGTCAGTTTCCGCTCTCCACTGCCTGAGCCCAGGGAGCCTTCTTTTTGAGTATCAGGGGAGTGATATCCACTCCAAGCAAGAAGGAGGCCAGAATGGCAGGGTTGGGTTGCAGGTTTTTTCTTTTCCTTTTGAGGTCTGGGCATTGAGTCAGAGTTAGGGTGACCAGAATTCTAAGTTCTGTTGGGTTTTGATGTTAGGAAATTGAAGTCATTTCTTGAAAGTTTCACCACCTGGGCCTCCTCCTATAATAAGACCACCCAAAGCATCATCGGGAGGCTGACTTGTCCTCTCTTTATCTGTGCAAAATTCTCCAAGCAAAACTCCCCTTTCGTCCCTTGGGAACTGCCCCAGTGCGTCAGGGCTGGCGCTGGTGGAGACTCACAGGGGGCCTGGCAGGCTCCTTGGAGGAGGCTCGCATAAGGTTGGCAGCATGAGAGCTGATGTTCCTCCAGCTGAGTTGAATCTGTATCTGGAGCCCACATTGAGACTGAGGCAGAATAAGGAGATCAGCACAGAAGAGATGCAGGAGAGCACAGATCTGGGTAAACCCCAGCTGCACCTGGACTCCCTCACTCTCTGGTCACTAGGGGTTGAATTCAGAATACCTCTGAGCCCCTTCCCCAGCCCTATTTTGAATTTTATTTAGAGACAGGGTCTCACTGAGTTGCTTAGCACCTTGCTTTTGCTGAGGCTGGTTTTGAATTCACCATCCTCCTTCCTCAGCCTCCCCAGCCCCTGGAATGACAGGTGTGTGCCACTTTTTTCTTTCCTTCTATCTTTTTGAGAGAAATACCTTCGGTGCCACAGGATAACAGCTTTGCACAGATCAAGGCCACCCTGGGTGCTCTCCCTGGTTCCTGCCAGTCCCCTGGATCCAAGGCAATGGGATCCTGCCTCCTCCCAAAACCAGAGACTCCCTGCCCAGGTGTGCATCCTTAGTATCAGCTGAATACTCTGCACTTGACAAGAAAAAAGAAAAAGAAAAAAGACAGACCCTACCTGCTTGTCTTGATGCAAACAAAGCCAATGTGTTTCCAAAGAGAGCTCTGGTCATGTCCCCCCAATTCAGTGGTGCAAAAGTCAAATAATACAGAGAAGACTTCTCCTTAAGAGGGGCTCAAGAGTCTCTCTCTTTAAGGAAAATCAATTTGGGTTTGATTGGGAGTCCAGGAAAGCCAATTCCAAGTTTTCCTAATTTGGTAAATAACTCCATTGACTCAATGTACCCTGCTCCTCTCTACCTTAATTAACCATGGAGGCCTCGAGGTTACCTGCCCCCTGGGACCCCTGCTCCTGCAGATAAATGTTGTTGGGGGGTCCTTTCTTCTCCATGCAACACCCTGAACCTCCACCTTCCCTTCAGGCTCCAACACCTTTGGCAGCATCCAATGGGGGAGCGGTTTAGAAAATTCTGTAATGTACCTAAAGCCATTTGTTCATCCTCCTATGATGCTATCAATTTGGTCCTATGATCCTTTTCAGTACTTTTTAAAATTTTTTTCTGTTTTATTGGTTCTTCTTAGATACACATGACCATAGAATCCATTTTGATAAAATTATCCAAACATAAAATATACCTTATTCTCATTAGGACCCCATTCATTTGGGTGGGTATCATGGGTGGATTCACTTAGGTATTTTCACATATTTAAATAGCAACATTATGGTCAATTCATGCTACTGTCTTTCCTGTTCTTATCCCCCCTCCCATCCTGTTTTTCCCCTTTGTCTAACCCCCACCTTCCTTGTGATGCAGATAACAAATGTCAGGGAAAACATGTGACCTGTGGTTTGGGGAAATTGCCTTATTTTACTTTAGCATGATAATCTCCACATCCATCCAGACATTTACTGGCCAATGTCATAAAGTCATCCTTTTTTAAAGCTGAGTAATATTCCACAGTGTATACACACCACAATTTCTTTATCTATTCATCTGTTGATGGGCATTTAGACTGGCTCCATAGCTTAGCTAGTGTGAGTTGTGCTATCATAAACATTGATGTGGCTGTGTCCCTGTAATATGCTCATTTTATCCTCTGGATAAATGCTGAGGAGTGGGATAACTGAGTCAGAGGGTTGTTCCTGTCCTAGTTTCTTGAGGAATCTCCATCCTGCTTTCCAGAGGGTTGCACCAAAGTGCAGTTTCTCCAACAAGGTGTGAGCATTCCCTGTCCCCCACATCCTCACCAATTTATAGTTACTGTATTCTTGATAATTGCTATCCTGACTGAAGTGAAAGAGAATCTCAGTGTAGTTTTAATTAGCATTTCCCTAATTGCTAGATATGTTGCGTTTTCAGTATTTATTTTTTAAAATATTTTTTCTATTGGAGTTGGACCCAATATCTTTATTCTATCCATTTATTTTTCTGTGGTGCTGAGGATGGAACCCAGTGCCTGCATGTGCTTGGCAAGCACTCTACAGCTGAGCCCCAGCCCCAGCCCTCATTTTCAGTATTTTTTTTTTTTTTTACTTTTACTTCTCCGTAACAGCAGCCCAGGTATTTGGGGGACCAGTTTTGCTACATTTGTGAAATGGGAACATTTCTCTTGAAGGAAGTCTGAGAAGGTCAAGCCACATGCCCCAGGATTCCAGGGATGAGCAGTATACAGTTGTCTTGCCCAGGATGAGAAGATTATGTGGCTAAGAAGAGAGAAAAAAGCTGGAGACACCCTCAGGCCAGAAAAACTCCCTCCCCCATGAGGGAAATGATTAATTATTATTGTTGTTAGTTTTCTTAACCAAAATGTGAAATTTTCCTAAGCTACCAGTACCACTAAATATAGGTCCCTGGATGGAGCTCAGATTTGTCTTGAGAGGAAAAGAAAAGTGAATAACCAGCCCAGTGGTTCCAATAACCTAAAAGCTAGACCTTGGGCTCCTTGGGGGCAAAACACTGGGTTTTACACAATAATTAACAATCCAACAGCACCTGACACCCAATTAATGGGGGATAGAAAACTCGTTCAGTTGGTGCGGGGGTCTGTGGGTGGCCAGCTGCAGGAGTTTACCTCTGGGTGCATTTCTTGCATCTCAGAGGTTTTTCAACCCCAATGAGATAAGCAAAGTGGTGAGAAAACTGGTAAAACCCTCAGCAATATTCTGTCCAGGAAAATTCATAAGCACTTTAAAAGCATCTTAATGTTTACCCTCAGTCAAATGTGCCCCAATAAGAATGAAACCATTTGAAAAGAATTGTTAACATGAAAAGTTTCTGAAATCTGCTGGTTTGTGGACCACGCTTGTGTTTCACTGCAAAAACCATATGAGTCCATGGCTAAATACATAAGTAAAAATAAAAATCTAATAATAAGCATTCTCTTAAGACTTCTGTCCTGAAAACACTACCCTATGTGCTTTGGTAACTAAATGATCATTTTGTCATTCCTCTAGCAACACTTGAGGTCCATAAAGAACTGTGGAACATGGCTGGTTGGGACAGAAATGTTGGGATACCAAGAAGAAAGTTACTCTGAACCTCAAAGGAGAAGGTTCATAAATCAGCAGAATGCAGGAATACCCATAAAATATTTGAAATTACAAACAAGGGACTGGAGTTTTGGCTCAGTGACAGAGCACCTGCCTAGCACCTGTGAGGCACTGGGTTCAATCCTCAGCACCACATTAAATAGAAATATATAAAATAAAAGTATCCTGTCCAACTAAAAACTATTTTTAAAAATGAAGATCAGATTTTTTAAAAAAGCAACTCCCTGCAATGCAGCATTTCTTCTAGACCAGCTTCCTGGACCCCTAAATAGTAGCATGATATGAGCAAGCTTAGAAAAATGGGTGAGAAATTACAGAAGTCTGCTCTGGCCCCATCTCTAGTCCAGCCCCTCTTAAATGTCCCTCTCCAAATAGCAACACCTCAGACCCTGTATTTGCTTTCTCTCCTTTTAGGGCTTTCTCACATTTTTTCCTTTCTTTATTCTTGTGGTGCTGGGGATTGGACCTGGGACCTTGTGCATGCAGGGCAAGCATGCTACCGGCCTCACTGAATTCCTGGCTCCTCATGTTCTTTCCTGAATATGGATCTACTTTCTAAATAGTTCTGTCCATGCGCCTGACAAATGAAGTTCTTTTCTGCCATGAAAACCAAGAAACCTACTTTCTCTGAGCTGATGTCCCTCTCTCTCCCTGGAATCCCTTCTTATCACATAACCTCTCACAGCCAGAGTCAGACTTGAGCTTTGGAATTGTGTGGGGTTTTTATTGTTTGGGGTCTGATATCACATACATCACTGGATGGATATAACCAGCAGCTATGCATTTTTTTAAAATAAGCAAACAACAAGGTTTGGTAGCACATGTCTGTAAGGCCAGGCATTCGGAAGGCTGCTTCAGGAGGATCTCAAGTCTGGGGCCACAGTTGGTCTCTTAGCAAGACCCAGCCTCAAAATAATGTATTCAAAGTTCTGATATTGGGGGAGTATTCATGAACAATGAAGGGTCAGATTTTCTGTTTCAACAGTCTCCCCTTAGGATACTGTGTGTAGGTGTGTGACTGTTACCTTCCAACAGGACCTAGAACGATTTCTGGTGTCCACCTGTATTAATGAATAGATCAAATGAAGTGAGTAAATAAGTAAAGCAATAAGAGATCTGACACTGTAGCTGGTTGTGATCCCAGGGATATGGAGGTTATGTTGTGTTTCTTGGCTCTTGTGTTCTTGCGAGAGAGGATTTTTAGATAATACATAAAATGTAATCAAAGTAGAAGAAAGTTTATTCGCCCAGAAATCACTATCAAGAAGGGGGCAGGAAAAAAGTGAGGCTTCTCTAACATCTCTAGGCCTCACACCCGCTTTTCTCCTCAAGTTTATGGGAGATACTCTGGGTGATTCCAGAATTCTGCCCATGGACCAATTCCTACTCTTAACTGGCAGTAGGACGACATTGTATTTGTAGGTTCCTACTCCATATGGTCTTGTCCAGAGACACCAAAGCAAAACCTGAGTCTGTTAGTGTGTGTGTGTGTTTGTGAATTTTACTATAATAAAACTTTTATTATGGCAGCTATTATGAAGACAAACAAAAACAAGTGTTGGTGAGGCTGTGGGGAAAATGGTACACTCATACACTGCTGGTGGAACTGCAAATTGGTGTAGCCAATATGGAAAGCAGTAGGAAGATTCCTTGGAATTCTGAGAATGGAAACACCATTTTACCCAGATATCCTGTGGAGCCAATTTAGATGCCCTTCAGTGGATTAATGGATAAAAAAAAATATATATGCGTTATATATACACAATGGAATTTTATTCAGCAATAAAAGAATAAAATCATGTGTGTGGGGGGAGATTATGGTCTTGTTCTCTTGGTTTCTGACTTTTAGGGAATAGAGTTTTTCTGAGATTCTCACCAGTATCTTTGCCTTTGTCAAAGGGGTATTTCAACTTACTTGTGTTTCTTGCTGTCTGACATTTGTGGTTTTCCAAAATGAGGTATGAGGTAGAAGTGGATTTTAAGTGTATATTTTTAATGTAGGAGTTCACTAACTACTATTAGAAGCAACAGATGAGCTCAGAACAATAATAAAATTTAATATAATCAGTTATTTATGTGCATAAGAAAATTACTAGCAAACATAAAATTAAAGACAGTTCTAATGACTATAATATCAAAAGCAAAATACTTGGAAACTTTTCAAGAAATGTGAACATTTGAACTTTTAACATGGCTTGTTTTTATCCCTAAGCCACCTTCTTTTTGTTGGTGACCTTAACTCATAGAAAAAATATAGGAATCAAAAACTTTCCCCTGTGATCCTGAGGACAGGACTTAGGTTTGGTCTACCAGTGAGCTCTATCATCATCCCATTTTTATTTTTCTTTGAGAGATGGTCTTGCCAAGTTAGTGAGGCTAGACTCAAAATTGTGACTCTCAAGTCTCGGCTTCCAGGGCAGCTGGGGTTTCATGCATGTGCCATCAAAACTCTGGCAGGGATTAGTCTTTTTTGTTTTCTTAGTTGTAGTGGACAGAGTACCTTTATTTTATATATTTATTTTTAAGTGGTGCTGAGGATTGAACCCAGTGCCTCACATGTGCTAGGCAGGTGCTCTAACCCTGAGCCCCAGCCCCAGGGATTAAATTCTTGACTTTCATATTACAGGTTGGCTCAGGATAATATCTAGGTTTGCAATCGTGTATAATGTCCCCATTTTGTGAATAGAAGGTAGAGGCCACAATGAGAGAAATTGTCTATCCTTATCCTTGGAAGTGGAACATCAAATGTGGATTCACCTGCAACTTAGTATTTGAGGATTGCCCAGATATTAAAAAAAATATAAGCAAAAGAGACATGAGATCAAGGCTCTGAGGAAGGGGAACTAGGTATTTCAAATTGTGAGGCAGCAGACTGAGAAAAGCAATGCTAAGCTAGCTGGGTATGAAGAATAAGGTCCCTAACATTTAACTGTAGGATCACAGAGGATATATAAGAAAATAAACCATTTACTGGGTACATTTAAAAAAGATGATCATGGGTAGGACTTGGTCAGAAGTCATCATTATCACAACCCACCCACACACCCACACACATTACTTCCCTTTTACCTCTTCCCCACTTTAGCAGTCAAGTCAACATCCACTCTTCAAGGTGCATCCTTGCATGAAGAGAAAGGACTGAGCCACAGTACCTTGGGGATCACAATGGGCAGATCTTTGCCTAGCTTATGGCAGAAACTAGCAAAGGAATGGCAGAGTTCAGGAATATCTCTGTCTCTTTTCTCTCACAAACAAATAACTAGAGATTTCAATTATAAATTGATGGATGAAGTGAACTTGGGAGTATTGGGCCAAATATTTGGAACACTGAAAATATAAATGTTCAGCAGCCTAATGTCTTATTTATTTTTTATTTTTGTTTTTGTTTTTAATGCTGTGGATTGAGCCCAGGGGAACTCAACCTCTCAGCAACATTCCTGATCTTTTTTTGTAATTTTGTTAGAGACAGGGTTTCACTGAATTGCTTAGTCCTTTCCTAAGTTGTTGAGGCTGGCTTTGTATCAGCCTCCAAAGACACTGGGATTACAGTCATGCACCACCACACCTTGCTAATATTTTATTTCATTATTTGCACAAGAGCAGTTTTTCATGTAATATAACCTACTGAATGCTCTCAAAATATTGCACTTTGTGAAAAATTCAAAGAGATAGCTTATTAACTTTATATTAACAAACTTAAATAATATGATTTTTCTTATGCCTTGGCTTCTTTTCAATTGATAAAATCAGGTTAGGACATAGTTTTCTAGTTTCTTTATTCTTTTTTTTTTGGGGGGGGGGCTGGGCGTATACTAGGGATAGGTCCCAGTATCACTCAACCACAAAGCCACTTCCCCAGTCATGTTTAATTTTTTTTAGAAACAGGGTCTCACTGAGTTCCATAGGTCCCTATTAATATGCTGAGTCTGTCTTTGAATTCATGAATTTCCTGCCTCAGCTTCCCAAGCCATTGGGATTGCAGGTATGTACCCCCGCTCCCAGTTTCTTCATTCTTTTGTAGTTGTTGCTTTCTTTTGCTACATAAATTCAAGTTGAATAACAGTATGTTTAGCAATACAAATATAGAAAAAAGCCAGTGATGAAGGTAAGCAATTGAACATATCCACCAGAAAGTATATTATATATTCACCATGGTGTATTACTCAGCCATCAATACAAACTCCTCTAATGGTCAGCAAAATAGATGAAATTGGATAATGTCATGCTAAGTGAAGAAATACACAATAGTGTCACATCTCATGTTAACAAATATAATATCATCTGCAAGTACAATAGTGATTAGTATGGCTGAGGAGTGTGTGGGTGCATCAAGGGCAGAAGAGGGTGTTTGGATATTATGAATACATGTATATACATATATATAAACATCACACTGAATCCCATAAGTATGTGCAATTGCTATGTGATGATAAAACCCATCATCTCTCATAATTATCAAATTTTGCACTAAGAACAGAATCCTGCTGTCTTTTGGAATTTCCAGTATATGATGTGATATTATTGATGATGCTCCCTGATAACCACCAGGCTCTCCCTACACATCCACTCTATTTTCTTTCAGGCTCTGAACATAGAGTATACAATGTATTTCTGCATCTGGATCATCTCACTTAGCCTAAAGTCCTCCAGCTTGTCTGTGTTATTGGAGAATATTCTTTTGTTTCTGGGGTTTGGCCCAGAGTTGCCTTACAAGTGAGAGAGATCCACCATCATTTATTTTTCAGTTTTAAGACAGAACGTTACCAAACTACTAAGGCTGGCCTTCAAATTTTTGCAACACTGCCATATACATCATCCTTATTTTAAAGTTGAGTAATAAGTGAGGTGTGGAGACACATTTCTTTTGTCTTGCTAGGGACTCGATAGTCTGAGGGAGGAGAATCCCTATCTTTTAGCCAGCCTAGCATCTTGGTGACACCTTCTGCACCTTAAAAGACCTTGTCTCAAAATAATTGTAAAAAACTGAAAAAAGTTATATATGTATGTTGATACATTTGTGTGTAAACACAATAATAAAACTTTCTTTATCTATTATCTGTAATATACCATAGGTTCTTCTTCCTGAGTTACTCTTTGGAAATTCAGGTTGTGGATAGTATGGTGGTTAACTTGGGAGGATAGATATTCCTAAATATGGATTTTATTTCCTTCAATTGTTGAAGTGGTTAATGTCAGCTGTCCATTTGAGTGGATTGAGATACCCAGAGAATTGGTGTTGAAGATCTCTGTATGTGTCTGTGAGTGTGCTTCCAAAAGGATGAGGCAGAAAGCATGGGGAATAGCTGTAATGAACATATATATTGATGTTCAATAGGTTTGATTTGGAAAAAAGCAAGAGAAGCAGTCACTCACTTATGCTCCAAGCTTCTTGAAGTCCCCTTTGGGGACTTGCACCATTGGCTCTACCTGAGTCTTTTTAATTTTTTTTAAATTTGTTTTAATTAGTTATTCATGACAGTAGAATGCATTTATATACTTTGATATATCATACATAGATGGGATATAATTTCTCATTTTTCTGAATATACATATTGTAGAATCACATGGGTCATACAGTCACATACATACATAAAGTAATAATGTCTGTTTCATTCTCTTTTTTATTCCCACATCCCCTGCCTTCCCCTCCTTTCACTTTCCTCTACCTAATGTAAGTTAATGCTATTCTTTTTTTTTTCTTTTGCATTACAATTCTTAATACACACATATACCACAATTTTTGTATCTTTTTTAATGTAACGTATGTTGACACCCAATTCAAGTCTTCATACATGTATTTTGGATGTATGACACATTCTACCATCCTTGCTAATCCCCGTCCCCTCCCTTTTCCTCCCACCCCTCTAAAATTCATCTATTCCTCCTATGCTCCTCCTGCGTACTCCACTATAAGTCAACCCCCTTATGTCAGGGAAATATTCGGCATTTGTTTTTTGTTTTTAGAGGGGTATCATTGGCTAACTCCATTTATCATTATCTTCTCCAACCCCATTCATTTACATGCAAATGCCACGATTTTATTCTTTTATTGTGAGTAAAATTCCATTGTGTATATATGCCACATTTTTTTTTCATCTATTCATCCACTGAATGGCATCTATGTTGGCTCCATAGTTTAGCTATTGTGAATTGTGGTGCCATAAACATTGATGGGACTGTGTCCCTGTAGTATGATGTTTTTAAACCATTGTGCTTAGACTGAAGAGAGGGATAGGTGGGTCAAATGGAGATTCCATTCCCATATTTCCAAGAAATCTCCATACTACTTTCCAAATTTGCTGCACCAATTTGCAGTCCCACCAGCAGTGTATGAGTCTACCTTTTCCCCACATCCTCACCAACACTTTTTGTTGTTTGTCTTCATAATAGCTGTCATTCTGACTGGAGTGAGATGATATCTTAGAGTAGTTTTGATTTGCATTTCTCTGATTCCTAGAAATGATGAGCATTTTTCATATATTTATTGATTGTATATCCTCTCCTGAGAAGTATCTGTTCAGGTCCTTAGCCCACTTGTTGATCAGATTATTTGTTTTTTTCATCTACCAGGATCATATAATTCCTCTATCCTGGACCAAAGCTGCTTCATTTGCTTGCTTATATTGTGAAGCTTCCAGCTTCTTGGAATGAGCTGTTACCAATTTCCCAGTTTTGACATCCTGTAGGCAAACATTTGGTGACTATTAGTCTCATGATTATGTGAGTAAATATAATAAGCTCCCTTCTGTATACACATGTACATTTTTATGTATTCTATTTTTCTAAAGAATTCTAAAAATACAGGTATATTCTCAATGTCTGGGTTCTAATTTTTTGAAAAAAAAAAACCCTTATAGTTTTTTTTTTTTTTAATGTCTATTCAAATTTATATTCCTTTCAAGGATGTCCAAGTGTTTCCTTTTCTGCATATCCTCTGCAGTATGTGTTACCTAGCAACATTTTGAGGATTGAGCCCACAAGCATGTGGTTATATCTCATTGTGATATAAACTGAAATCATAAAAATTCCAGAAGAAAATGAGATTTTTTTTTTTTACCATTGGTGTTGGCAATGGTTTTAGATAGAATATGCTGAGACTGTGCAAGGAAAAACAGCTGAGACTATATAAAGCTAAACATGACTCTGTACAGCAAAGGAATCAATCAATGAAATGTAAAAGTAGACTGGGTTAAAGAAAACCGTTTTTAGCTCCATGTCTGATAAAAGCTCAACATCCAAAATATAAGAAACTTACACAACTCACCAAAATTTAATATAAACCCCTCATAACCTAATTTAAATATGGCAAAATACTTAGATTCTGCCCTAAATATTAAACAAGTGTGTAAAGATATATAAAAGTTACTCAAAATCACTATTAGGCTACATAAAATGATAATTTAGCTTTTCTGCTTTATTTGTCTCACAGGATTATGGGTGCACACTCTCCACCCTTCACAGGGTATCTTGAGATCAATCACCAAAATGCCAGGTTCTCATTTTCCCACATTATGCTTCCTCATTATTCCATCTTAATTACCAAGAAAGTTTCGATCCTGGAAAACAACAAAATATAGATAAATTGCTAGATAATCATCAACTTTGAAAATTACTTCAGAAATCAATAGAATACATTAGTATACCCAGATGTGAAGAAATATAAAATAGACCTACAAATCAACATTTAACTTTACAGCTGCTTATAAAAATACTTGCAGTTAAGCTGAAATGGGAGCACATGCCACTAGTCTTGACTACCTTGAGGCCACAGCAAGAGGAGGATTTAGGCTAAGGAATTTGAGGCCAACCTGGCAAAAACCCAACTCTAAAAATTGACCCACCAAAAAAAAAACAAACAGTAATCATATTTTTAAAAAGGTGCCTTCCCAGGTGATTTCTATGAAACATGTAATAAGCAATCAGTAACAATAATTCATGATCACATCTAAATGTAGAAGAAGAAAATTGACTAATTCTTTCTGTAAGGCCAGAAATACCAGATAACACAGCTTAAGAATGGAAATTGCAGACCATCTTTTTAGAGATGTTGACCCCGATATTCAAAACATCTAGCAAACTGAAAACAACAACAAAAAGAATGATTGGACTTCATGACCAAGAGGGACATTGTCATATGGGAAGTTTCCAAAAATCATTTTGATAGAGCAAAGCTTTTGGCAAATCACTTACCAAATTATGGTAAAACCTATGGCCAATTACAACTGGAGGAAATTCTTTTTCAATCCACTTAAGGGCAGCTATGGACTGTTTTCATATTTAATGGTGTGAACTGAAGTGTTTCACAATTTAGTTTTAGAGAAAGAAAAAAATGTATGCTTTTCTGACTTCTAAATATTGTTTGGGAATATTAAATAGGATTTTCATCAAAAATCAAACAGCGTATGCAGATGATACTATTATTTCTATAATGTTTCTAAGCAATTTCCATGAACTAATGAAACATAAGAATTAGTTCAATAATGTCATGGGTTAAATGGTCAACATTAAATCATTTAAATTATATACAGTAGCAATGAGCAGTATTAAAATCGAATCACAATCCATTCACAAATATAGGAAAAATAATCTAAATGAAAGTATTAACAAAAGAACTGTTCACTGAAAAGTAAAAAGTAAACGTGAAAGTAAAATGCAAAAAAAGATCATGAGAAAAATGGGAAAACTGTTAATATTCAAGGATTAAAAGTTTGATTTTAGGTTTTAAGGGTTGATGGGTTTCCTCCAGACTAGCACATGGGGCGGGGCCGGGCTTCCTCCTCTGGTCTTATATATATATTCTATATATGTCATTGAAGTTATTAATTCTGTTATTGAGCTCTATAGTTTATTCAACTTTTGTTTGGAAGATCTATTCAGTGGTGAGAGAGGTGTGTTAAAGTCATCCCAGATCATATTGTGGTCAATTTGACTCTTGAACTTAAGAAAAGTTTGTTTGAACATAGGTGCACCATTGTTTGGGGCATATATATTTATGATTGTTATATCTTGTTGGTGTATGGTTCCCTTGAGCAGTATGAATTGTTCTTCTTTATATATTTTGATTAACTTTGGCTTGAAGTCTACTTTATTTAATATAAGTATGGATAACCCTGTTTTCTTTCAAGGTTTCATGTGAGTGGTATGTTTTTTCCCAGTCTTTCACCTTCAGTCTGTCTTTTCCTGAGTCTCTTGGAGGCAGAACATTGTTGGATTTTTTTTTTTAATCCAGGCTACTAGCCTATGTCTTTTGATTGGTGTGTTTAAGCCATTAACATTTAAGGTTACTATTGAGACATGGTTTGTATTTCCAGCCATCTTTGTTTATTTTTGCTACTTGACTTGAAGTGTTAATCATTGTTTAATTTTTAATTGTTATCTACATATAGGATTCAGCATTTTAATAGAACATGTGTAGTGATCAAATCAGTGCAATATCTACCTTCTAAAATGTCATTTTGATGTTTGAAACCTGTGAACTCTTGGTAGAATGTCCACAGTCTAATAATTTCTTATGCAATTCAAACTATGTGCTATAAAACCTAAGAGTTACTTTTTCCTCTTAACTGCTTTTCGGCACTCCTTGCCAACTGTCTTTTAAAACAGATATAAAAAGTTCTCTCTTTGTGGTTCTTTATGATCAACTTTTTCAGCTTCAACATATGAGTGCAAACATACAGGATTTGTGAAATAGGAAAAATCACTAGAAAAAGACAGTACCCCATGGTAAATCCAGAAAAAAAAAGAATATAAATTTAAAAATTGTAAACTATAATCTGAGTGCTTTGGGAGGCCGAGACAGGAGGATGTTGAGTTCAAATCTAGCAACAGCAAGGCCCTGAGCAACTTGGTGAGATGCTGTCTCTAAATAAAATACAAAATAGGAGTGAAGATGTAGCTCAATGCTTCAGTGTCCATGAGTTTAATCCCTGGTAACCCCCCCCCCCCCAAATATTTCAAGGTACATTTAATAACTGGGCCTTAGTTAAGTTCAGTAACTTAGAAAGATTTTTCTCCAATATAAAAAATGGCTTGTGATATCATTTAATGACTAAGTTCCCTGGGTTCAATCTGTGGTACAAAAAAAGAGGAGGGTTTTTAAATTGCCTTATCTCAAAAACAAAAACAAATGAGAAACTTAAAACCAAAAACTGCATTCTATCACTTTTCTGTGACACACAGATAATCTGCTTTAATTCATTTTAAACATTTGAATCTTAGAAAATCCAAGTTTTCTAACACTCAATAAATGACATGTTTTAATCACATGCATCTCAAGGCCATTGGATGAATTTAAAGTCAGCATAGCTGAGGAATCTGCAGTCATACAAACTGGAGTGTGCAGGTGCCATGAATTTGCAGTAATAGTCAAGAACTCATGCATGGGTTGTTCATTGCCTTGAAATTGTTGGAAAATTGTTTTCTGATGGTAAATTTCTATATCAATATTGGGAAAAATTTAGACCCTTTCCTGATAGTATGCTTCAAAGAAAAGGAAACAATTTCATGCAATAATGAGGAGAACTAATCTTCATACAGGGGTGCCAGGAGAAAGCACAGTCTGGTCATTCTGCTAGCTCCAGTTTTGAACCACAATCATCACTAAATGATGTGCATCAAGTATATATGATTAAAATCGTGTAAATGTACCATGGTAGTGTTGTGAAGAAATATCTATAGTAATGTCCATGCTGAGGTACCATTGTTGTTAAGAAGCATCCTGGGGAAGGAGAATGATTCATAGATGACTGAAATCCTGAGCTATGAACCTTCCCAGCTGTGCACATTATGCCTGGCACAACATAGTCCAGGAAATCATGAGACATAACACAAGCTCTCTGACATCAGGGAGGTAATGTGAGAAACACCCCTCAAACAAGGGTCTGTGGAGTGATGCTTACAGCTTGGTCCATGGATGCCCTATAGTACTGGGCACTCATGTCCTTTATGCACTGGAGAATTCAAGCTGCCCCCTAGAGTGGGCATTCTGTGTGGAAGGATATGTAAATCACAGGGAATCTAACACAGATTTCTGAAATAGGTTACATTTGAAGAATTCACATATGGTAATTGGAAGGAAAGGCCAAGTTAGGAGATGAGAAAAAGAGATCACACATGAAAAAGAAATTTTCAAAAAAAATCAAAAGTTTGTTTGTTAGAGCTGATGGTAAACAGTCCCTTTAGTATATGGATCCAGGAAGGAGTCATGTTAGATATGGTGCTGTCACTAAAGTCAGGGGTGGCTGTCGGATACATGCACCATCATCTGTGTTGCAACCATCTAGTGAGGACTGCTAAGGCAGTGGACACAACATGGTGATCAGGACACAAGTAGAGAGAATTATAGGAGAAGGACACCCCACTCTAAGTTAGGGTTATTTGGACCCTCTGGGTGGGCACAATCCATGGTGAAAGTGAGAGGAAGAAACATCTCTTCTCCCATATGCAGTGTGAGCACCACACTGTTCATAAGGGATGAGGAAATAGGATCTGTCACCCCTAACAACACATGTGCAGACTCACAGCTTGGGGTTGTCCTCATCGCACAGCTCAGCTTCACCACTACTGCCAACCCTCCACATGTCCCCTTGTGATTCACTAACAGACAAAAGGGAGATGGAGAATTGAGAATGGTCTTGCTTCAAGCAAGTGGGCTTGGGACTGATGTCAGCCTTGGCACAAACCTCTTGCTTGTGGCTCTTTGTGTGCTGGGAATCTATGAAGAGCACTAGGAAGAAATGCCTGACACCACAGAGAGGGTGACACCATCACTCAGCACCTCTTCTGCAAAACAAATCCTCCAGTAACACAACGAGCAAACCCTGGGCAATACTTGACTGAATGAATGGCAGCTCTTTGTGAGAAGTAGATATGAGAACCATGGGTTACTTTTGTAAATTGTCAGGGTTTTAAAATACAGCTCAGGGTTCACACTTACATCTATGATATATATATATATATATATATATATATATATATATATATATATATATATATATATATATATATCATTTAAAATTTACAGCTTGGTCCATGGATGCCCTATAGTACTGGGCACTATTAAAATGATATATATAAATTAAATATATAATGATATATATATATATATATATATATATATATATATATATATATATATATATATAAATGATATATATAAATAAAATATATAAACAAATTAAATATATAAACATCTAAATTAAAATATATATATATATATATATATATATATATATATATATATATATATATATATATATATATATATAATTTAAAATTTATCCTGAGAAAATCCACTAGAAGAGAAATTGTTCTGTAAATTCAAGAAAAGAAGAAGCCCCAGAGGTGTTTCTCTGTGGGGACAAGTGCATGGAATACTGCATACAGGGCATAAGTTAAGGGCGTCTGCATGGCAGGCCACTTCCCATGCTAGGCGTGTGAGTGGCAAACTGCTTACCACTGCTCTGGGCATGAGGCCATGTGTTGCAGTCCCACTCCTTGATTGTTTACTGCAAAGACAGCTAGCAGACATTACGTTGGTGGCTGTCTATATTTTGCTTACACACTGCCTGAGTACATATACATGGTATAAAATCAGGCCTGCTTCCTGATTGGCCTCTGGAGGTCTTGATTAGAGAATCCACAGCCACAATCTCCTCTACTCTGTTCTGTGGACCTCCTCAGGGATGAGAGGGCCCATGCACTTCTCTGCATACCCCAAGCTCTCATTACTGGGAAACCTCTTGCAGGAGGCTCCTGCAGGAAGGTCTGTTTTCCCTGACTGATGTTGTGATGAAAGAGTCAAGTTCTCCTTTCACCTTTCCTGCTTTATCTTGTTCTTTGTGTCTTAGGGTCACATTTATCTGTGCATGCTAATGACAAGAAAAATTGAATTTCGGAAAAAAATCTGAAAGTGACCAGGGCAGGATGGGTTTCAAGTGTCCTGAATGTTCCTCTAAGCAAAATTGAATTTACACATTTCCATTATTATATGTTGCAAAAGGTTTTTAGTGATTAAAACAGAATGGACTAATACATAAAAATATTCTTCCAAATTCTTGTGAATTATATTCACAAGCCTATAATTTGGAACAATTAACTGGAAATTACCAGCACATTTATTTTATTTTCTAAAATATTTAATGTACTTCCTTCTGATCACGGTCCCTTGTTTGACATTTACCAACTGAAAATTCTTAACCATGTGAGATTCCATTCTATAAAATGAGGGTATGAACATAGAACCTCATTTCCCTCTAAAGATTTCAAAATGTCCAATTACTCAAACAATAATTTTTCTATGAGTTATGAAGATGGCCAAAGCAAGATTGTTAATAAAAATATTAAAAGTTATTAATTCCCTGGTAATAAGTGTACAAATTAGAAGTGTTTAAAATCTCTACATAACATACCATATGTAAGTTGTGTCCCATGAAGTTATTAAATTTAAAAAAAGAAAAAGTAAAACTGACATTCCCTATTAAAAAATTGACTCATTTTAGCAGGATCTCAAAGAAGCAAATATCTTTAGTAGATAATATCCTCATTGCACCTTACAGAATGGTCCTCATGGTCCTCTGGGCTCATTAGGACTGTTGGAGTGAATGTCTCCTATGAAGCTACTGGGAAACTTCACTAGTAGACTGAATTTCCTCCTCCAATGCCCTTTTTAGAATCCACACTAACTCTGCATCTGAGGACACAGAGGTACTTTGTCACCTGAATAAGCTGAGCAGAGCACAAACACTTGTAGGTTTATGGAAAGGATGTGTTTAAGTCTTGTCTCTGCAGATTTGTAATTTTAATGTCTATATAAAGGCAAGAAGGTCCCACTGGAGAACACAGAACTGTGGCTTCCCCAGTGAGACATGTCATCTCTCTTTTTTTTATTTTATTTTTTTTTTTTAAATTTTTTATTGTTGGTTATTCAAAACATTACATAGTTCGTGATATATCATATTTCACCATTTGATTCAAGTGGGTTATGAGCTCCCATTTTTACCCCATATACAGATTGCAGAATCACATCAGTTACACATCCATTGATTTACATATTGCCATACTAGTGTCTGTTGTGTTCTGCTGCCTTTCCTATCATCTACTATCCCCCCTCCCCTCCCCTCCCCTCCCCTCCCCTCCCCTCTTCTCTCTCTGCCCCCTCTACTGACATTCATTTGTCCCCCTTGTATTATTTTTCCCTTTCCCCTCACTTCCTCTTTTATGTATTTTTGTATAACCCTGAGGGTCTCCTTCCATTTCCATGCAATTTCCCTTCTCTCTCCCTTTCCCTCCCACCTCTCATCCCTGTTTAATGTTAATCTTCTTCTCATGCTCTTCAACCCTACTCTGTTCTTAGTTACTCTCCTTATATCAAAGAAGACATTTGACATTTGTATTTTAGGGATTGGCTAGCTTCACTTAGCATAATCTGCTCTAATGCCATCCATTTCCCTGCAAATTCTATGATTTTGTCATTTTTTAATGCAGAGTAATACTCCATTGTGTATAAATGCCACATTTTTTTTATCCATTCGTCTATTGAGGGGCATCTAGGTTGGTTCCACAGTCTTGCTATTGTGAATTGTGCTGCTATGAACATCGATGTAGCAGTGTCCCTGTAGCATGCTCTTTTTAGGTGTTTAGGGAATAGACCGAGAAGGGGAATAGCTGCATCAAATGGTGGCTCCATTCCCAGCTTTCCAAGAAATCTCCATACTGCTTTCCAAATTGGCTGCACCAATTTGCAGTCCCACCAGCAATGTACAAGTGTACCCTTTTCCCCACATCCTCGCCAGCACTTATTGTTGTTTGACTTCATAATGGCTGCCAATCTTACTGGAGTGAGATGGTATCTTAGGGTGGTTTTGATTTGCATTTCTCTGACTGGTAGAGATGGTGAGCATTTTTTCATGTACTTGTTGATTGATTGTATGTCCTCCTCTAAGAAGTGTCTGTTCAGGTCCTTGGCCCATTTGATGATTGGGTTGTTTGTTATTTTATTGTCTAATTTTTTGAGTTCTTCGTATACTCTGGATATTAGGGCTCTATCTGAAGTGTGAGGAGTAAAGATTTGTTCCCAGGATGTAGGCTCCCTATTTACCTCTCTTATTGTTTCTTTTGCTGAGAAAAAAAATTTAGTTTGAGTAAGTCCCATTTGTTGTTCTAGTTATTAACTTTTGTGCTATGGGTGTCCTATTGAGGAATTTGGAGCCCGACCCCACAGTATGTAGATCGTAGCCAACTTTTTCTTCTATCAGACGGTGTGTCTCTGATTTGATATCAAGCTCCTTGATCCAATTTGAATTAACTTTTGTGCATGGTGAGAAAAAGGGATTCAGTTTCATTTTGTTGCTTATGGATTTCCAGTTTTCCCAGCACCATTTGTTGAATATGCTATCCTTCCTCCATTGCATGCTTTTAGCCCCTTTATCAAATATAAGATAGTTGTAGTTTTGTGGATTGGTTTCTG
Organism: Marmota flaviventris; assembly: GCF_047511675.1. NCBI lineage: Eukaryota > Metazoa > Chordata > Mammalia > Rodentia > Sciuridae > Marmota > Marmota flaviventris. Next base: position 3,511,355 of record NC_092510.1, on the reverse strand, counting down.
TGTCCTCTATTCTGTACCATTGGTCCACCCGCCTGTATTGGTACCAGTACCATGCTGTTTTTGTTACTATTGCTCTGTAGTATAGTTTGAAGTCTGGTATCGCTATACCGCCTGATTCACACTTCCTGCTTAGCATTGTTTTTCTTAATCTGGGTCTTTTATTTTTCCATATGAATTTCATGATTGCTTTATGTATTTCTACAAGAAATGCCGTTGGGATTTTGATTGGCATTGCATTAAACCTATAGAGAACTTTTGGTAATATCGCCATTTTGATGATGTTAGTTCTGCCTATCCATGAACAGGGTATATTTTTCCATCTTCTAAGATCTTCTTCTATTTCTCTCTTTAGGGTTCTGTAGTTTTCATTGTATAAGTCTTTCACCTATTTGTTAGGTTGATTCCCAAGTATTTTATTTTTTTTGAAGATATTGTGAATGGAGTGGTTGTCCTCATTTCCATTTCAGAGGATTTGTTGCTGATATACAGGAATGCCTTTGATTTATACGTGTTGATTTTATATCCTGCCACTTTGCTGAATTCATTTATTAGCTCTAATAGTTTCTTTGTAGACCCTTTTGGGTCTGCTAGGTATAGAATCATGTCACTGCAAATAGTAATAATTTAAGTTCTTCTTTTCCTATTTTTATGCCTTTAATTTCTTTCGTCTGTCTAATTGCTCTGGCCAGTGTTTCGAGAACTATGTTGAACAGAAGTGGTGAGAGAGGGCATCCCTGTCTTGTTCCAGATTTTAGAGGGAATGCCTTCAATTTTTCTCCATTCAGAATGATGCTAGCCTGAGGCTTAGCATAGATTGCTTTTACAATATTGAGGTATGTTCCTGTTATCCCTAGTTTTTCTAGAGTTTTGAAAATAAAGGGATGCTGTACTTTGTCGAATGCTTTTTCCGCATCTATCGAGATGATCATATGGTTCTTATTTTTAAGTCTATTGATGTGGTGAATAACATTTATTGATTTCCGTATATTGAACCAGCCTTGCATCCCAGGGATGAATCCTACTTGATCATGGTGCACAATTTTTTGATATGTTTTTGTATCCGATTCGCCAGAATTTTATTGAGGATTTTTGCATCTAGGTTCATTAGAGATATTGGTCTGTAGTTTTCTTTCTTTGAAGTGTCTTTGTCTGGTTTAGGTATCAGGGTGATGTTGGCCTCGTAGAATGAATTTGGAAGTTCTCCCTCTTTTTCTATTTCCTGAAGTAGCTTGAAAAGTATTGGTATTAGTTCCTCTTTAAAGGTTTTGCAAAACTCTGCTGTATACCCATCCGGTCCTGGGCTTTTCTTAGTTGGTAGTCTTTTGATTGTTTCTTCTATTTCCTCAATTGATATTGGTCTGTTTAGGTTGTCTATATCTTCCTGACTCAATCTGGGCAGATCATATGACTTAAGAAATTTATCAATGCCTTCACTATCTTCTAATTTATTGGAGTATAAGGATTCAAAATAATTTTTGATTATCTTCTGTATTTCTGAAGTGTCTGTTGTGATATTGCTTTTTTCATCCCGTATGCTAGTAATTGAATTCTCACTCTTCTTCTCTTTGCCAGCATGGCTAAGGGTCTATCGATTTTGTTTATTTTTTCAAAGAACCAACTTTTAGTTTTGTCAATTTTTTCAATTGTTTCTTTTGTTTCGATTTCATTAATTTCAGCTCTGATTTTAATTATTTCTTGCCTTCTACTTCTTTTGCTGTTGTTTTGCTCTTCTTTTTCTAGGATTTTGAGATGAAGTATGAGATCATTTATTTGTTGTTTTTTTTCTTTTTTTTAAGGAATGAACTCCACGCAATGCATTTTCCTCTTAGAACTGCTTTCAATGTGTCCCATAGATTCCGATATGTTGTGTCTGTGTTTTCATTTGTCTCTAAGAATTTTTTAATTTCCTCCTTGATGTCTTCTGTAACCCATTGATCATTCAGTAACCTATTGTTCATTCTCCAAGTGATGTATGCTTTTTCCTTCCTTCTTTTATCGTTGATTTTCAGTTTCATTCCATTATGATCAGATAAGATGCATGGTATTATCTGTACTCCTTTATATTGTCTAAGAGTTGCCATGTGACATAATATGTGATCTATTTTTGAGAAGGATCCATGTGCTGCTGAGAAAAAAGTGTAACTGCTTGATGTTGGGTAGTATATTCTATATATATGTCAATTAAGTCTAGGTTATTAATTGTGTTATTGAGTTCTATAGTTTCCTTATTCAACTTTTGTTTGGAAGATCTGTCCATTGGTGAGAGAGGTGTGTTGAAGTCTCCCATGATTATTGTATGGTGGTCTATTAGACTCTTGAACTTGAGAAGAGTTTGTTTGATGAACATAGCTGCACCATTGTTAGGGGCATATATATTTATGATTGTTATGTCTTGTTGGTTTATGGTTCCCTTGAGCAGTATGTAGTGTCCCTCTTTATCCCTTTTGATTAACTTGGGTTTGAAATCTATTTTATTTGATATGAGCATGGACACACCTGCTTGTTTCCGAAGTCCATATGAGTGATATGATTTTTCCCAACCTTTCACCTTCAGCCTACGTATGTCTTTTCCTATCAAATGCGTCTCCTGTAGGCAGCATATTGTTGGGTCTTATTTTGTGATCCATTCTACTAGCCTGTGTCTCTTAATTGGTGAGTTTAAGCCATTAACATTTAGGGCTATTATTGAGATATGGGATGTTCTTCAAGCCATATTTGTTTATTTATGTTACTAAACATGGTTTGTTTTCCTCTTTGATTATTTTCCCCCCTTTACTGTCCTACCTCCCACTGTTGGTTTTCATTGTTATTTTCCATTTACTCCTCCTGTAATGTTTTGCCAAGGATGTTTTGAAGAGATGGTTTTCTAGCTGCAAATTCTTTTAACTTTTGTTTATCGTGGAAGGTTTTAATTTCATCTTCCATCCTGAAGCTTAATTTCGCTGGATACACAATTCTTGGTTGGAACCCATTTTCTTTCAGTGTTTGAAATATGTTATTCCAGGATCTTCTAGCTTTCAGAGTCTGTGTTGAAAGATCAGCTGTTATCCTGATTGGCTTACCCCTAAATGTAATCTGCTTCCTTTCTCTTGTAGCTTTTAACATTCACTCCTTATTCTGTATGTTGGGCATCTTCATTATAATGTGTCTAGGTGTGGATCTCTTATGATTTTGCACATTTGGCGTCCTGTAGGCTTCTAGGATTTGGGGTTCTGTCTCATTCTTCAAGTCTGGGAAGTTTTCTCGTATTATTTCATTGAATAGATTGCTCATTCCTTTGGTTTGAAACTCTGTCCCTTCCTGTATCCCAATGACTCTTAAATTTGGTCTCTTGATGTTATCCCATATTTCTTGGATGTTCTGCTCATGGTTTCTTAACAGTCTTGCTGAGCTGTCTATGTTCTTTTCAAGTTGAAATACTTTATCCTCATTGTATGATGTTCTATCTTCTAAGTGTTCTACTCTGCTGGTAGTATTCTCAATTGAGTTTTTAAGTTGGTTTATTGCTTCCTGTATTTCTAGGATTTCTGTTTGTTTGTTTTTTATAACCTCTATCTCCCTGTATAGTTATTCTTTTGCTTCTTGGATTTGTTTATGTAATTCATTGTTGAAGTAATCTTTCATTGTCTGATTTTGCTGTCTGATGTCTTCCTTGAGACTCCAGATCATCTGAAGCATGTATATCCTGAATTCTTTATCTGACATTCCATCTGCTGCAGCTATTACCTCTTCTAACGTTGAGTTTACCTGCATTGCTTGTGGTCCTTTCTTTCCTTGTCTCTTCATACTGTTCGCGTTTCTTTCTGCTTGGTGAAACTTTGTGCTATTGAATTTACCCCCTATATATTTATATTGGTCTTGTATGGTTGCAAAGTCTCCCTTGCAGGCGCGGACGGTGGCTCTGCCCCTCCTCCAATTGGGGCAATGTGCCTACCATGCCGGCAGGCCACTGGGCCTGTTCTGCCAGTCGGTAGCAGGTCCACCTACCTTGCAGGCGTGGGTGGCGGCTCTGTCTTTCTGCAGGCCGCTAGGCTTGTTCTGTCGGTGGTCGCAGTTCTGCCTACTTTGCAGGCGCAGGCAGCGGCACTGCCCCTCTGCAGGCCTCTGGGGCTGTTCTGCTGGTGGGTCTCAGGTCCGCCTACCTTGCAGGCGCGGGGGGGGTGGGTGGCTCTACCCTTCCGCAGGCCACTGGGCCTGTTCTGTTTGTCGGTTGCAGGTCTGGCCTGTTCTGTTGGTGGTCACAGTTCCGCCTACCTTGCAGGCGCGGGGGGGGGTGGTGGCTCTGCCTCTCAGCAGGCTGCTGCTCCTGTTCTGCCAGTGGGTCGCAGGCCCGCCTACCTTGCAGGAGTGGTTGGCAGCTCTTCCCCTCTGCGGGCCACTGGGCCTTCTCTGTTGGTGGTCACAGTCCAATCTCTTTGTAGCCCTGATTTTTCGTAATGAGGAAAATAATTTCATCTCTATTTGTGAGGATTAGGCCAAAATATACTGAACAAGTGGGTTCCAACCAGTTATAAAAAGGCTCTCTTGGGAGCTGGACATGGTGGCACTTGCCTGTAATCTCAGCAGCTTGGATAGCTGAGGAAGGAAGATCATGAATTCAGACCCAGCCTCAGTGAAATAAATTTACTAAGCAGCTCAGTGAGATCCTGTCTCTATGTAAAATAGGGCTAGGGATGTGGCTCAGAGGTTGAGTGTCCCTGAGTTCAATCTTCATTGTCATCCTGCCCCCAAAAAGAAGAATGTCTGGGGAGTGAGTCTCAGGCTTTGGATTTATAACAGCTTTCATGGAGGTTCTAAAGTGTAGAACTATTATTGAATAAGTGTTATGGGTCAAGCTCTGGAGTGGATGTGCATACATTTGAATCAAGGCATATATATATAAATTATAGATTTAATGTTGATCTATTGATGGAATATTTCCTGCACAAAGCATGTATGTACTTTAATTAAAGTTTGAAATTGTAGATATATATTTTAAATAATCTGAAGCTACATATTGAAAAATAACAGTCATCAGAAAATCATGCATATGAAGATAGATCATTTCATGACTCTTTAGAACATGTACATCTATAAGGCAAGATAGTAAGAGAAACAATAAAAGTGAAACATTCATGAACTTGGGATGCTGAGGTGAATGTTGGTCCAGAATCAGACTTCCATAACAAGACCCCTACAGCATAAGAATTAAAAATCAAGAATCAATAAGTGGGATAGATTCAACCTAAAAAGCTGCTTCTCAGCAAAAAAAAAAAAAAAAAAAAAAAAAAAAAAAAAAAAAAAACAATAATGTGAAGAAAGAACCTACAGATTTTATACAAATCTTTACCACATGTATCTCAGATAAAGCATTAATCTCTAGGGTATATAAACAACTCAAAAGTAACACAAACAACAAAAAACCCAATTAACAAACAGGATAAGTAACTGAACAGACACTTCTCAGAAGAAATATAATACATTAACAAATATATGAAAAAACGTTCTACCCATCTAGCAATTTGGAAAATGTAAATCAAAATTACTTTAAGATTTTATCTCACTTCAGTCAGAATGGCAATCATAAAAAATAAGGCAACAGTAAATATTGGTGAAGACGTGGGGAAAAGGAGCACTCACACATTGCTCATGAGATTGACTGCAAATTTGTGCAACCACCATGGAAAGCAGTATGTAGACTCCTTGCAAAACCAGAATGGAACCACCATTTGACAAAGCCACCCCTCTCCTCGGACTATACCCAAAGGACTTAGAAACATCATACTACAGGGACACAGTCACACCAATGTTTATAGCAGCACAATTCAAAATAGCTAAACCATAGAGCCAAACTAGGTGTCCTTCAACAGATGAATGGATAAATAAAATGCGATTTTATATATATATTTTCATTCTCCCCACCAATCGAATATTACTTAACTTTAAAGATGAAAGAAACTATGGCATTTGAAGGTAAATGGAGGGTGTTGGAGAATATCATGCTAAGTGAAATAAGCCAACACACACACACACACACACACACACACACACAAAACACAAGGCCAAATGTTTTCTCTGATAAGTGGATGCTAATGCACAATGGGAGGTAGGGAAGAATTATTACTTTAGACTAAGTAGAGAAAAGTGCAGGAAGGGGAGGGGATATGGGAATAGAAATTATAGTAGAAAGAAACAGACATTACATATAATATATAATATATATGGATGCTAAATCACTTAAAAAGGGAGGGGGAGAGAATATAAATTCAGTGGATTAGACAAAGTTGGAATGAAGGGAAGAAAAGTGAAATAGGAATACAAATGAGAGTAGGATGAATCAGACACAACTTTTCAATATTCATATATAAATACACCACAAGTGAAGGTCCACACCATGTACAGCTCAAGAATAGTATGCTAACTAAAATGAGTTTTACTCCATGTATCATATGTTAAAATTTTCTCTACTGTCATGTATACCTAAAAAGAGTAAGAAATTTTAAAAACGATAAGGGAAAATTTGTATACAGAGAAGTTTTGTGAGTGAAAAACTCTTCAATAAATTCTAATGTCATTAAGGTTAAATAAAATTATAAAAGAATACCTTGAGCCCATACAAAATAATAAACAATGGCAAATAGAGTTGCCCAATTCAGTCTGTGCAACTATCTATTATCACAAAATTTTTGGTTTACAACTCCTTTCAAGCAGCTCAAGAGAAATACTAAGAAGTTGAGCAGAGAGGAAATATTACATAGCAGTGTTATGAATACTATTAAGAGTGCTGTGTGCACTCAAAGAAAGCATTCTCAATTTCCTCCCCCTTCGATAAAAAATCACGCAGTTTAATGATATGATAGTTACTGATTAGATAACACATACATGTGTTTGTGGCATTAAGTATGTGGGAAGCTGCTCAACTTGGCAGGTTAAATCCAATAGATAAGGAAGACGCTCTCTTCACACAAGACAGTGTTTCTTTGAGTAATACTATGAAAGCAAGATAGAAAGCAAAAGTAACAGACAGAGGCAATTGTATTGCCAGACTAGGACTCCCAAGTACATAGGTTCAGTGTTCCGGTTTTCTTAAACATGTTTTCAGGGTCCTGACTGGGAAGTCCTGGGTAGAGCACCCTCTCCACAGGTGAGAGTCTGAAGTTTTGTTCTAACTTGTATTTAAGGAGGAGCTGAATAAATGCAAGTTAGAATGAAGCTTTCTTTGTTCTGACAGCTTGCATGACCTAGTGATCCCATGAAGAATACTATGTTCTCCCAAGAACAGGTAAGATCCCAGAGGAAGGATTGATAGCCTTGAGATGAGTAAATAAATTGGGGTTCCAATGAGTGAGCCACTGAGCCAGATGCATTGAGAAATCGGCATTCTTTAGCTGTTTCATCAAAAACATGCAGACATCATGCAGGCATATGGAAAGGGAAGATCTTTAGTATCTTCCTTAGACCTCCAGTACTGAATGTTCCCTCAGGGCAATAATGTAGAGATAAGCATGAAACCTAGAAATATACCCTTTAGAATAAAGAATGGTGTGAATGTTATTCTCCTAGAATTTATCATTATATTTCAATATTTATTTTCCCAAATAAAGTTAAATGAAATGTTTGTGGGTGGTGATTTGTGGACCCAAAAGGCTCACATATGAAGAGAACATTGTGTTTTTACTTTTTGAAAAGGACTTATAGATTAGAGTCTAGAGGTTTATTTCAATCAAAATTGTGTTTCTCTCTCTGTGGTGTCATGGGCTCCTAGAGCTGTAAGATATGAAGAGGGACAGGGTTAGCTTTTAGTATCTTATAATTACAGGGTTTTAGAAGGGTCTGGGAGACCATGACACATGCTATCTATCATATAATGCAATAAGTATAGCATACATTATATAGTAAGTTATTAAGTAGAATGAAAAATGTCTACAAAATCAAAATATATAATGAAATAAAAAATGTGGGGGGCATAAATGATCCTATGGTATATCTTTTTCTTTTTACAGCCATCATTTTACATGTATCTGGTTACACTTTTCTACTGGGTATCCAAGACTAAAGAGGTGGTCGTATATTGGGATGTTTTTCCTACACTTGAGGTCAGTCTAGTCTCCCCAGTGATGAACGTCATGGAATTCATGAGGAACTGCATGGTTTCTTCAGTCCAAGAGTCAGGATGGACCTGTAGACCTCGTGGTTTCTCCAGGAAACACTGAGACTATTTCCGCCTTCAGTAACCCTCCTTTTTTTTTTTTTATCTGAATATGCATGTTGGCTCCTAGTCTCTTAGGTCTTTCTCCTCTCCATTATTGGGGGCGTATGCAAATCTCCAGAGTTGTAGATCCCTTAGGGAGTACTGCAACTGTACAACGTGAAATGTTTAAGTTGTATTTCAAACTAGGGATATCTGGGCATTATTTTAGTATCCCTAGGTCCTTCCTATAACTGTCTAAAATTTTCCAAAATTACAATGATAATTTACATAAGTAATATTCCCCAAATAAAACTTGATTAAACATAAAATAATTAATGGAGATGTTATAGCATTATTTACCCAATAGAATGTTTTACTATTGCATCGCTCCATTAGCAAATTGAATAGTGGGAGGTATGTGACCAAAAAACGTCATTAAATGCATGACAAGCTTAACATTAAGAAATTCACACTTTTTATTTAGTAACAAATTGCAGAAATAATGCAAATATATGTAAAAATGCTCTGTAAAACGGGCATGGTGGTCCATGCCTGTGACCCTAGGGACTTGAGCAGCAACAGAAGGCGTTTTTCAAGTTCAAAGCTAGGCTCCATAATGTAGTGAGGCCCTAAACAACTGAACAAATGCTATCTCTAAAAAGAATTTAAAAAAAAAAATCTGGGGATGCGGTTTATTAATTAAGTGACCCTAAGTTTAAGTACAAAAATACAAACTAAAAATTTAAAATTTCATATAAATCTAACACATTTCTTAAATAATCAACTATGAGAAGGACTGTTTCTCCAGTTGTGAAAAATGGGAATATTTAGTAATTGTTGATTTATAGTGAAATTATATCCTTTAAGGATATACTATTCTATGCTTGTATTGCCTTATTTCTACAATATCAGCTAAAGATGTTAAGACAATTTTCAGCAAATGTCAAAAGCAATTATCCATTTTCTACATTTAAATGATTTTTTCCCTCCTAGATCCCAAATACTTCAAGTACTTCAAGGGATGGGCTATAGATAAGAAATTTACTACAATCTCTATATTTGTCAAGGTGTTTTTGTAAATATTTTGCTATTATCTAACGTACACAGTTTGGACAAATGCTACTCCACATTTGCTACAGATATGAGGTCAGAAATTAAAAGATGTCTGAAATTTGAATACAGTCTTGGGCACATTCTTTGGGTTTCTATATGCAATAAACCCTCCAGTGTTTTAAAAATGTTTGATCAATTGCCAAAAGCTTTGCAAAAATTTTTCCACATTTTCTCTCACTCGTATGAATTCTGAGATGCTGAGTAGGGTGTGAACAAGTGTTGGAGACTCTGTCACCTATTTTACACTTGTATAATTTTTGTGCTATCATATCTCTGGTGTGAAATAGTGTTGAACTACTGTAAAATAAGGGTTGATTCACCCTTAAAGACACTGATACTATGTTTTCACTTGTAAAACTTCTCTCAAGAATAAAATCTACAATGTTTTGTAAGATGTGATCTTCAATTTTAAAAGCTTTGCCATTCTTCACATTTATAGGACTTCTCTCTAGGATGGGTTCTCTGGTGTTGAGTAAGTGATGATTGTTGATTAAAATCTTTGCCACATTCTCTACATTTGTAGTGCTTCTCTCCATTATGAATCCTTTTGTGACAATTACACTGTGAGATGGTATTAAAAGCATTGCCACTTTACATTTGTAGGGCTTCTCTCTAGTATGAATACTGTTGTGGCAATCAAGATTTGAGTTTATATTAAAACTCTTGCCACACACTTCACATTTTTAGGGCTTCTCTCCAGTATGAATCCTGTTGTGTTGATCAAGATTTGAGTTTGTATTAAAACTATTGCCACCCACTTACATTTATAGGGCTTCTCTCCAGTATGAATTCTCTGGTGATTTTTAAGGCTTGGTTTTTGACTAAAAGCTTCACAAAATTGTTTACATATGTGGGGAATCTCTCCAAGGTATGTCCACTGTGACAAATAAGATTGGAGCTTTTATTAGAAGTTTTGTCACATTCTTTGCATTTGCATGACGTATCTCCTCTATGAACACTGTGATGTTGAATAAAGTTCTTGAGTGCATTGTATTCTTCACATTGGTAGGGCTTCTCTGCAGAATAAATTTTTGGGTGTTCAGTAAGAGTTGAACAATTTTTTAAGGCTTTGCCACACTTTTTACATTTATAAGTCTTTTCTTCAATATAAATCCTCTGATGCTTAACAAGTTGTAACCATTCACTAAAAGTTTTTCCACATTCTTTAAATTTTTTGGGTTTATCATAGTATCTACTGTGTTTAGAAGATGTTGAGCAAGCCGATGCTTTGATATATTCTTTAAACTTATAGGGCTCTCTTTCTCTATAAATTATCTTCTATTGAGCAATCTCTGCACTGTGATGAAGAGCCCTTTCAAATGCTTTACACTTGCAAGTTTTGTCTTGACTCTGAATATTTGGAAGAGTAGTAGTTTTTGGGCACTGAAGCAAGACGTTCCCACATGTTTTAATCTTGGTAATTTCCTTTAGAAAATGACTAGACGTTTCTCTATATTCATAATTTTTATCACCAATTTAAATATACTGGTAATTACTCAGGTTAGAGACATGGCTAATGGTGTTACTTATAGCATTATATATATTGCAATTTCTAGAAATCTGTATCAGAATTGTCATTGAGCAATACTGGGGAAGTAGGAACCTTTCTACAATTCTTAATATTGTCAATTTGGCACAAGGAGAAATTACTCTTTTGTTTCAGAAAAACGAACATTTTGTAAATAAACTCCCAAAAGAATCAGTTTTAGAAATATCTTCTTTGTGCAAATGTTTGACTCTAATTTTAACTCAGTGCTACTTTTATAATTGGCCAAGTTAAAAACTGATGCATGGACCAGATTTCAAATTTTCCACATTGCCTTTCACTCAAAAATGGCTGTGGATTTATTCTTAAAGACATATACAACTCCTCAAAAGTAATTGGAGTTGATTGAATTTTGTTTCATATATTAATTGTCCCTGGAGTCTTTTGAACATAAAATTTTTATCATAAATAGGGACTACTAATTTGTTTTGACCATTATAATATGATTTTTGAACTTTAGTCTCACCTACATTTACCCATTGTTTTCTTATTTGTAAATAGTCAAGGTCACACTTTCGATATCTTTCCTTTCCCCTTTTCTTCCCTGCTCTGGTAAAATTTCTCAAGGATGATGAGAAGTCATAGCTGTAATAAATAAAAATAACAATCATGTTTACTTACTGTACTGGGCTGAGTATATTTTGCAAACATAAGAAATTACAGCAATAAAGGAACATAAGCAGGGTAGTGGATTATTAAATCCAAGTCCATCATTACTGCAGAAGTATATAAATCAAATAAAATTGTACACAGAATATTACTTTGAGAATTTTCCTAATCATCTTTGTGTTCACAGTATCCAAAATGAGTACATTACTATGGAGAGTAATATAGTAGAGAAGAATACATTGTGTTACACAAAGCCTTTCCAATTTCAGAATATATTTTAAGAATATACCAAGTTTCTTCTGTTTCATTAAAAAAGAAAAAAAAATGTGAAACATGTGAATTTGGGAACTGTTCAAAAAGGGGTTCCTGCTTACAAACAGAAAAAAAAAAACATGGCTAAATCAACTGTAAGCAAAGTTATGAATTTTTTAAGGGAATAGTAAATTATCATTTAAAATAAGTTTACTGAACTAAACCAACACACACACACACACACACAAAAAAAAAAAAACAGAATAAAAATTAATCAAGCATTGTTAATAGTAATAAGCAGAAAATGTATGTTTAAAGACTTTCTTTAGAAAATGTCTGAAAGAGTCAGGGGTGGTTGTACACAGCAACATAGGAGGGTGAGCCAGAAGGATCAAAATTTCAAGGTCAGACAAAGTAAAAAATGCAAAGTGCTGAATCACCCTTAAGTTCTCTTTCCAGTACTAATAAACACATCTCAGAAAATAGGAAAAATCAATCATCCAAGCAGCTCAATTTTCTCCAAGTTGTAAAGACTCAAAGTAGGTATTAATCCAAGTTTTAAAACTCAGAATACTGACAGCATCCAAGAGAAAAAGATGGGTCACCTAGAAATGTGTAACTATATTATTGTGGAATCCTTTGTCAAATCTTCACAACACAGAAAAGAATTCGGGGCTATTTTCAAGGGATGAAAGAATAAAATTATCAACCAAGACATTATATTCACAGCTATTATCTTTTGAAAGAGAAGGGAAATGAAGACTTTAAAGATATAAAAATACACACACTATTCATCAACACTAGATCTGTTCTCCACAAAGTACTAAAGGTAATCCTTCATAATAAAATATAAGTACACAGCAACATAAGTCATATGAAATTTTAAACATTTCTTTGCACAAAGAATTCTATATTGTTGTAATGATGGGTCTCCAAACATATAAATTTGCAATACAATTTGAAAGAAAAAAGCATAACAACAATACTGTTAATAGGCATATATATATGTAACAATAATATAATTTTAAAAAGACATAAATATATTTAATTTTTTAATTAAGTGAAGTCAAGTTGATACTCATACAAAGCATGATTAGGAGATTGTTCATTTTTACATTTTTTGTTGGAAAATGCAAGATTACAAAATTCTGATCAACACAAACCTTGGATATCTGAATTAACTCTAAATATTAAAACTGTAGGTAGTCTACAGGATACTCTAAATCTAAGGACACACACATTCTGAAAGCAAAAGGATATAAGAATGACACATACAAAAGTGACTGAACAAAACCTGGGCTGTCTAAATTATAGTGCGCAAAACATAGTTTAAGACAGTTATAGTACATAGAAGACGTTTTAAATAATAAAAAAAAAAAAAATTGAAAAGATGCAAAATAGAGAAAAGGACCCTTTTCCTAGGTTCTGAATTAAGAGTAAATACATTTGGCATGTACCTGATACATCCCAAACACACAAAGAAAACATTGAGAGAGCTGAATGAAAACAAAAAAATCACTGTCATACCATGAGACATCAATCCCCATTTACTGAAAAGGGAAATACAGTGAAGCAAAGTGGTAATTGCAAAGCATAAGAATTTGAAAATATTTTGAAACTATTGTACACTTATAGAATCCCTGTTCTTAATCACAAGTGGGATATTATGCTGGATAGACCAATTTTATGCATTAAAACAAAGGTTAATAAATATTCAAGTGATAGTTATTTTGTAACCAACATGGAATAAATATTTGAAGTCAAAGGTGGTAGGAATGTTCAAAAATTTCTAAATATGTGTCAGTTGATTGAACACTCTTGGGCATGCTGTTATTCAAGAATTGAAAGATTAAATTTAAAGATGTTTATACTACTTAAAGTTAACTACAGGCTCCATGTAATATTCATCAACCTCCCCTTGTTAAAAAAATTTTTTGCAGAGAAATATATTAATTAAACTGTATGAATATCCCTCAAAATACAAATAAGTCTATTTTCCTGCTAAAAAATATACTAAAATTATAGCATTCAATTGTAAATGCTGACATGGAGTCAGGTAGATGGAGTTCTTAGTGAGTGTGGCAATAAACCCTCACATCAATAGCAAATTAAAAACATTGCACACTAGTGTTGTTACAATGTTATTTAACAGAGCCATCATGGGGGATGCAAACCAAATATTCCTTGAAAAGAATGATGAGCCATATTGGAATATAGAAACTACAGAACTTTGAAGTCAAAGAATTTATTCTAATTATATATTTTACAAAATGTATGTACACTACGTTAACTGAAATGTCACAGAAAGAATACTGCAGAATTCTATGAACTTGACATCTCTAAACTAAAAAAGAAGTTTTGTGAACAAAAGAGAATGGTTTTGTAATGGGGAGACAGAAATAAGCCCTTGCTTCGTAGGCATTGTTTTTTTTTTTTTTTTTTTTTTTTTCAGATGGAACCCTTTTAGAGATATATTGCATAACAATTTGAATTAATGTTACTGAACTGTATATTTAAAATTTTGGAGACAGTAAGTTTTACTTTGTGGTTTTTATTACAATGAAAGTTAAAAGATAAAGAGAACTGCAACATTTCTCAAAGCTACATTTAAAATAATGTGGTCTTTATCCTATAAATAAGAACAAACTCATCAATATACAAATGATGGGCATGCATGTAATCTCAGCTACTAGGAAGTTTGAGGCAGGAGAATGGCAAATTCAAGACATCCTCAATTACTTATTGAGAACCTCTCTACAAATATGAGTGAAAAGGAGCTTGGGGTGTAGTTCAGCATTAGAGTATCACTGCCATTGATCGACATTACATTTATATATAGAAAATTTCAATTTCTATGTACATGGGCAGAATGAAAAGCCAATCAAGATAAAATACAAAAGTCATGAACAAAAGGGGCTTAATATTTATACAAGCAAAATCATATATAATATCATTGGCAATACAAACAAGAGTCATGCATATCTTAATTTGTGAAACAATTAACTGATATGAGGAAACACAGTCTATAGCATGGAATCTACTGTACACAATTTAAAAAAAGAAAAAAAAAAAACAACCAAATTGTAAATATCCAAAGATGTATTATTATATAAATCCTCTTATTCAACTACAACTTACATCATCTCTCAAAATAGCAGTCTTTGTCCAACTTGACATTCATTCCATGGCAGATAATTTCACAGAAAATCCATTACACATATTCAGAAAGAACTCTGATAAGGAAATTTTAGTGGAAAAAATGTACAAATAAGATTAGAGAAATGACTTATGATAGTATGTATTACAATGGGTTGACAAGGAGGTCTCCATAAATGTGCCAAAATTTTCTGAAAATAATGGAAGAGGGGCTGGAGTTGTAGACTAATGGTAGTGTGCTTGCCTAGCACATATGAGGCCTTAGGTTAGATCCTCAGAACCACATATGAATAAATGGGAAATTCATTAACAACTAAAAATTATTTTAAAAAATTATGGAAGAGCTGTCAGATAGTACTGACACTCACAAGGCAAAGGGGAGTGTTTTCTTGTTAATTTGCATGTACAGAGACATTACTGGAGGAAAAGCAGCAGACTAGAGAATTTTAAAGTACAAAACACAGGACAGGTTCTTCTATGATAACAAAAGAAAGAAATCAAAGCTTCTCAAAAATCTTTTCTGCTGGATAACTTCTCAATCAACCTTTTTGAATTAAGGCTTCCTCCTCTACCTCAACTATGTCCTCTGCTATATGTGGGCCACAGTATTTGACATCACTGCATTCCTCTAAGTCAACCATATGTCAAGTGAAGGATGTATATCATGCCAACAAAGGAAGACATTAAGGATGAAAAAATATATATATAATGATCATTTTCTTGGCAGCAACAAGAACTACCCCATCTTTTTTATTGAAAGCATAAATCTGAAACTCATTCTTATGGTGAAGTTCCCAAAAGATATACTTCAAGGGAAGAAAATTAAATAATGATAATTAGGAATTTTGAAGGAAAGTTATGTTCACCCACAAAGACCAGGTTGCTGTAGATCTCCAACGTCACTTCTCTATATAAATTCTGCTGAGCAGGATTCAGGCATTCCCATTCCTCCTCAGAGAAATCAATGGCCACATTCCCAAATGTCAAATGCTCCTGAAATAAAAAATTGCTAGATTAGTAGCACATGGACCAAACCATCATTCAAATTTAATTTGAATTAAGAGTTAGTAGAACTGAGTGTCATGTAGGAGAGTGACTTTAATTATGTAATAAGATACTTTCAATTATCTAATTCAGAGGAAAGTACATATGTTCAAAAACAGTATATATATATTCCATATCAGAGTGAAGTGAAGGATATATACCATAACCCAAGCACTGATAAAAAGCTCAACTCCTAACGTTTCTGCTATCAGTGAATGTGAAATTTGGTGGACATTCTAGATGCAAATCAGACTTGTCAAAGATATTCTCATAAGGTGATTGTGCCCAATGGATACAAAAAGAGTTTTAAAAAGTTTTTGAAAACAGTTTGATAGTTATTCTCTCTGCTTTGTATCCATGAGATAGATTGGGCTCCCTGATACAAGAAGTTTCAAATATCACCCATGACTCATCCCCAATGTGTAAAATATTCATAAAATATTAACATATGGAGATATGTGAAGTGACACTTCCACCTCGTGAAAAGACAGACTTGAAATATTTCAAGATCTATAAGCAGTTCAACGAGTGAATAAATGTGGTACAATAGTGGCCCAGAGAGCAGCATGTATATGTTCAAAAGACTGAGACAAAGAAATGGTTAATAAAAGAAAAAAAGACCTTTTAATATAATTGTAATGGCATAATAATGGTAACAATAAGTTACTTAAAACTCATACAACCAAGGAAATAAAACCAAGGAAAATGATGGCTTTGAGAAATACATAATAAAATTATTAGTGATAAAAAGAGGCACAGGACTGTCATCATGTGTGTGTGAAAAATGATGATGAGATCAGTAAGACACACCAGAAGTGTCTACATGGGTTTTCCACGTGGGACCTCTACGTGTGGAGAGATCGTAATTACTTAAACATAGCTACTTTATTGGAAAAATTACCTTGACATCAGAGCAGAATCACCACATCTACACAAATAACCAATTAAAAATCTTCAATAGCAAAATATTTAAATACTTGAGCCAATGGGAATTGTATGGTATCAAGATTTTATGAAAGGAACAACAAGACAAATCAGGTTAGTAGACAATAATAGTCACTGTTCACAAGATGCAAAAAATAAAAATCCTGACATGTTAGAATAAATATATTTTCCAAACTGTGGAGCACCCTCACTGTAACACTGTAGCCTTCAGTGTCTCATTCCTAAGCAGTGAGTGAGGTAATTCTGGGCAGGTAAGAAAATAATTCTGTAAAGTCCACACACCTCATATCCCTTTTATAAAAAGGAAATGGTTAGTCTTCCAGAGTCACAATTCTTACCAGTTAACAGAAATATAGCTGGAGTCAGTTTAAGGTCCTCACCTACAATGTTCTTTAATTTTTTTTCTAAAAGAAAATGTGTGAATTTGCAGAAAATCAAACTGGGCTTGTGGTTCAGTGGTAGAGCACTTGCCTAACATGTGTGAGGCACCAGGTCTGATCCTCAGAACCACATATAAATAAAGAATAAAGGTACATCAAAAACTAAAAAATACTTTTAATAAAATAATATATTTCTGATACTAGTTGGCAAAAATATCACTAGTTCAGGTCTCAAACTTGCAGTCTTTCACCTCATTCTGATGTCCCAGAATGTCATCTACACTGCTGATCAACTTCCTGTAAATTGGGGTAACCTACAACTACCATACAGAAAAGAGCATTCAATATTAAGATATTAGTTATCTACAACTCTAATAAATGAATTAAACACAACCATGATAAAATCGTACCAACCTATTGCACAAATATATAAAAAAAAAATTGGCTTCTAAAGGCTATATGGAGAAAACTGGCATACACAATGGTCAACAATTCTGTAGAATAAGTTTGTAGGACTGAAATATCTGACACTGAGATTTACTACGAACTTACAGTAACCCAAAAGGTGAGATATGTGGCAAGGAGTATACAAACAGATTAGTGGAATAGAACTGAAAACCTAGAAATAAACTTAGAAAACACACAAGCAATGGCAGGACTTAAATATAAATAAAATTATAAAAAGATTATATCACTGGAGATGATATAATGTTTTTAATGAATTATGACCATCATGGCATCTGTATGCAAAGAAGTGAATTAGACACAGAACTTATAACTTTTTAAAAATGAAATCATTTATCTGAAAGAAATGTTAAATTTGTAGCTTGTGTCAGACAACATTGCAGAAATTTTATATGGCTTTGTCCTTGACATGAACATTCAAAGCCAGAAGCAGAATCTATAAATAAGAAAGTTAATAAACTTTTACTCTGTTGAAAATTACTCTGTATTTTGAAGTATGCTAATAACTGAATGATAACAATGTGCATTAAATATTTGGCAAATATATATATTATAAAGGTCTGGATTAAAAAATATACAATGAGCTTTTAAAACTCAGCAAAATGTGCTGAAGATGTGGCTCAGTGGTAGAGCAGTTTTCTACCATGTATGTGGTACTGGGTTTCATCTTCAGTGCCACATATAAATTAATAACAAAGGTCCATTGATAACTAAATATTAAAAAAAAAAAAAACACTGAGCAAATAACCAGTTTCAAAATGGGCAGTATCACATATAATTTTATTAGAAAGTCATAAGAAGCAATAATAAAATAATATAATTAGAAACTATAATAAATATATACAGATACATGGAGTTAAGATTTGTGTATCTATATCTGTTTTTCTATAGATGTTTGTATATGTACATACAGAGATTCATAATTATATAAAATACTGCAGATTTACATAGTTTAAGCATATATCTTTAAAAACCTTTAGTACAGCAGTCATATAATGAATGAATTATATGACATAATGAATAATATTTCATTTATTGTATATAATTTATGCATAAATAAAGAATAACCTGTAAAATTTTCACTTACAGAGACATTTACACAATAATATTTTATGGAGCTATGATTGTAGTTAAGTGGTGCAAAATTTGTTCAGCATATGCAAGACCTTGGGTTTGATTACCAGAAGCACAGAAACAAATGCAATAGTTTCCAGTAAGGCCATGATAACATAGTGACATTTGACACATATTTCATGACTCTACTCTAAGACATTTTCTTGGAAAACCACAGAATTCAGTGGGTTTCTGTGTCTCCTATATGTAGTATAAACTTCTACTTCTGAAAATTTCTACTTGAAATATTTTTTTTACCAATCCCCCTTAATTTCTAATATCATTAAGTTAAAACAATCAATCATGAGCCTAGTGTACCTTAAGAATAATTTTTATTTAAACTTTCATTTTTTACTTTTCTTATGTTTCTAATTATTGCCCTGCTTTATTTACTTCAGTGTTCATAAAGTACCCAAATTATTCCTCCTGTTCAATCACGATGGTTCCAAGAACTCTTGCTGAAATGTACAAACTTCCCCCTAAAGGAATCTAGACTGATAGCCCTGTCCTGGATGAGCCCATATATCAAAGCCATAAGGAACAAATTGTTATGCCTATTATTTTTCTAAAGGTTGTTGTCTAATGAACAAAACAGTATTAAAATTTACACAAAATTCTAAAAAATGTGAGAAAACAGATTTAAAAATGTCAAGGGATGGAAAAATTAAAAATAAGTCTTTGGGAGAATGTAAATGGGTGTTAGAAAGAACTTATTTTTAATGTAAAAAAATATCAGAAACTAAACACTGGTGATCATTTTACAACATTGTGACTACTGTAAAAGCTATGGGATTGTAACTTTAAAATGGTAAATTAGATTTTACTTATATTTTACCAGAAGAAGAAACTAGTTTTTGTAAGAAGCACAAGAAAAAATCAAAACCATAGCAAAAATAGAAATAAGCATATAAAAATAAAAGATTAAAAAGGCAAAAAATATGCAAGTGATATTTTCCCAATAAATAACACTATTTCCATAATGTGAAACATTTATTTGAATATTCTACTGCCTATATATAATGATCAACAGTGGATTGTTTTGTTATGCCTGACTTATATTTGTATCAGAAAAGCATGTCCGAGTAGCCATGAATATTGGATATCTGTAATTGTAATTAATACTATATTTTGATAGAGCCACATTTTTGTTCCTAGCATCCCAATTCACCATAACTAAATTCTGGAATTAGTTCCCATGCCTGTTAATAGATGAATTGATTAATAAAATGTGATACACAAAATCTGGAGTTTTTAGTCAGCTATAAAGAAGATTTAAATTGTGACATTTTTCAGTAAATGAACAGAAATGAACAACATCATGCTAAGTGAAATAAACCAGACTGATCAAGTGTTTACTTTCACATGCGACAGCTACAGCAACAAAAAAAAGGGAAACAGAATTGGATATCATAAAGATATAGGGAAGATTAGTGAAGTATAAGGAGATTGGGTGAGTGACAGGAAAGGAGAATATCAAATGATTTTTTAAAATTATGGGTATATAAAATATACTACTGTGTATTCCACCTTCCTGTATATGTGGAAAGCATCAAACATAAATGAATAAATAAATTAATAAAATAGGTGAAGGAGAATATTGGGGGGGAAGTAATAAAGGGAAAAAATAAGGTAATGAGAATTGAAAGGGATTTAATTAATTTAACAAAAGAGGTAAAAGCCTTGTACAATAAAAATTACAACATGCTAAAGAAAAAGAATTAAAGAAGACCTAGAAGACGGAAATTTCTACCTTGTTCTTTAATAGGTAGAATAAGTATTGTGAAAATGACTATGCTACCAAAAGCACTATGCAGATTTAATGCAATTCCAATCAAAATCCCAATGACATTCCTCATGGAAATAGAAAAAGAAATAAAAATTAATCCTGGAAAAACAAAGAGACCCAGAAGAGGCAAAGCAATCTTTAGAAGAGAAGGCAGGTGGCATCACTATACCAAAACTTAAACTATAATTCAGAGGAATAGTAACAAAAACAGTGTGGTGATGGCACCAAAATAGACAAGTAGGCCAGTGGTACAGAATAGAGAACACAGAGAATAACCCACATACATACACTTATCTCATACTAGACAAAGGTACCAAAAACATATTGGAGAAAAAAAATAGCCTTTTAAACAAATGGCGCTAGGGAAACTGCAAATCCATATGCAGCAAAATAAAATTAAGACACTATCTTTCATCAAGCAGTAAACTTAACTCAAAGTGGATTAAGGATATAGGAATTAAACCAGAGACCCTGCACCTAAGAGAAGAAAATGTAGGTCCAAGTCTTCATCATGTTGGATTAGCCCTGACGTCCTTAGTAAGACTATTAGAGCATAAGAATTAAAACCAAGAATCAATAAGTGAACGGATCAAAACTGAACAGCTTCTCAGCAAAAGAAATAATCAGTGAGGTAAAGAGACAGCCTACACTCTGGGAGCAAATTTTTACCACTCACACGTCAGATACAGTACTCATATCTAGGGTATATGAAGAACTCAAACTTGACACCAAAAAACAAAAACAACCAAATAACCCAATTGATAAATGGACCAAGGAAATGAACAAGCACTTCTCAGAATATGATATACAATTGAACAACAAATATATATGAAAATTTCAACATAGCAATTAGAGAAATGCAAATCAAAAATAAGATTTCATCTCACTCCAGCCAGAATGGCAGACCCTTAGCCATGCTAATGAAGAGAAGAAGAGAGAGAACTCAAATTACTAGCATACGGGATGAAAAAGGCAATATCACAACAGACACTTCAGAAATACAGAAGATAATTAGAAATTATTTTGAATCCTTATACTCCAATAAAATAGAAGATAGTGAAGGCATCCATAAATTTCTTGAGTCATATGGTCTACCCAGATTGAGTCAGGAGGATATAGACAACCTAAACACACCAATATCAATCGAGGAAATAGAAGAAGCCATCAAAAGACTACCAACTAAGAAAAAACCCAGGACCGCATGGGTATACAGCAGAGTTTTACAAAACCTTTAAAGAAGAACTAATACCAATACTTTTCAAGCTATTCCAGGAAATAGAGAAAGAGGGAGAACTTCCAAATTCATTTTACGAGGCCAAAATCACCCTGATTCCTAAACCAGACAAAGACACTTCAAAGAAAGAAAACTACAGACAAATATCTCTAATGAATCTAGATGCAAAAATCCTCAATAAAATTCTGGCGAATCGGATACAAAAACATATCAAAAAAATTGTGCACGATGATCAAGTAGGATTTATCCCTGGGATGCAAGGCTGGTTCAATATATGGAAATCAATAAATGTTATTCACCACATCAATAGACTTAAAGATAAGAACCATATGATCATATCAATAGATACAGAAAAAGCATTCAACAAAGTACAGCATCACTTCATGTTCAAAACTCTAGAAAAACTAGGGATAACAGGAACATACCTCAATATTGTAAAAGCAATCTATGCTAAGCCTCAGGCTAGCATCATTCTGAACGGAGAAAAACTGAAGACATTCCCTCTAAAATCTGGAAAAAGACAGGGATGCCCTCTCTCACCACTTCTGTTCAACATAGTTCTCGAAACACTGGCCAGAGCAATTAGACAGACGAAAGAAATTAAAGGCATAAAAATAGGAAAAGAAGAACTTAATTTGTCACTATTTTCAGATGACATGATTCTATACCTAGCAGACCCAAAAGGGTCTACAAAGAAACTATTAGAGCTAATAAATGAATTCAGCAAAGTGGCAGGATGTAAAATTAACATGCATAATTCAAAGGCATCCCTGTATATCAGCGACAAATCCTCTGAAATGGAAATGAGGACAACCACTCCATTCACAATATTCTCAAAAAAATAAAATACTTGGGAATCAATCTAACAAAAGAGGTGAAAGACTTATACAATGAAAACTACATAACCCTAAAGAAAGAAATAGAAGAAGATCTTAGAAGATGGAAAAATATACCCTGTTCATGGATAGGCAGAACTAACATCATCAAAATGGCGATATTACCAAAAGTTCTCTATAGGTTTAATGCAATGCCAATCAAAATCCCAACGGCATTTCTTGTAGAAATACATAAAGCAAACATGAAATTCATATGGAAAAATAAAAGACCCAGAATAGCAAAAACAATGCTAAGCAGGAAGTGTGAATCAGGTGATATAGCGATACCAGACTTCAAACTATACTACAGAGCAATAGTAACAAAAACAGCATGGTACTGGTACCAAAACAGGCGGGTGGAACAATGGAACATAATAGAGGACACAGAAACCAATCCACAAAACTACAACTATCTTATATTTGATAAAGGGGCTAAAAGCATGCAATGGAGGAAGGATAGCATCTTCAACAAATGGTGCTGGAAAACTGGAAATCCATACGCAACAAAATGAAACTGAATCCCTTTCTCTCGCCATGCACCAAAGTTAACTCAAAATGGATCAAGGAGCTTGATATCAAATCAGAGACACAGACACGGAGTCTGGTAGAAGAAAAAGTTGGCTACGATCTACATACTGTGGGGTCAGGCTCCAAATTCCTCAATAGGATACCCATAGCACAAGAGTTAATAACTAGAATCAACAAATGGGACTTACTCAAACTAAAAAGTTTTTTCTCAGCAAAAGAAACAATAAGAGAGGTAAATAGGGAGCCTACATCCTGGGAACAAATCTTTACTCCTCACACTTCAGATAGAGCCCTAATATCCAGAGTATACAAAGAACTCAAAAAATTAAACAATAAGATAACAAACAACCCAATCAACAAATGGGCCAAGGACCTGAACAGACACTTCTCAGAGGAGGACATAAAATCAATTAACAAGTACATGAAAAAATGCTCACCATCTCTAGCAGTCAGAGAAATGCAAATCAAAACCACCCTAAGATACCATCTCACTCCAGTAAGATTGGCAGCCATTATGAAGTCAAACAACAACAAGTGCTGGCGAGGATGTGGGGAAAAGTGTACACTTGTACATTGCTGGTGGGACTGCAAATTGGTGTGGCCAATTTGGACAGTAGTATGGAGATTTCTTGGAAAGCTGGGAATGGAACCACCATTTGACCCAGCTATTCCCCTTCTCGGTCTATTCCCTAAAGATCTAAAAAGAGCATACTACAGGGACACTGCTACATTGATGTTCATAGCAGCACAATTCACAATAGCAAGACTGTGGAACCAACTAGATGTCCTTCAATAGACGAGTGGATAAAAAAAAAAATGTGGCATTTATACACAATGGAGTATTATTACTCTGCATTAAAAAATGACAAAATCATAGAATTTGCAGGTAAATGGATGGCATTAGAGCAGATTATGCTAAGTGAAGCTAGCCAATCCCTAAAAAACAAATGCCAAATGTCTTCTTTGATATAAGGAGAGTAACTAAGAACAGAGTAGGGAGCAAGAGCATGAGAAGAAGATTAACATTAAACAGGGATGAGAGGTGGGAGGGAAAGGGAGAGAGAAGGGAAATTTCTTGGAAATGGAAGGAGACCATCAGGGTTTTACAAAATTACATACAAGAGGAAGTGAAGGGAAAGGGGAAAAAAAGAAACAAGGGGGAGAAATGAATTACAGTTGATGGGATAGAGAGAGAAGAGGGGAGGGGAGGGGAGGGGAGGGGGGATAGTAGAAGATAGGAAAGGCAGCAGAATACAACAGACACTAGTATGACAATACTAGCCAATCAAGATAAAATACAAAAGTCATAGACAAAAGAGGGTTAATATTTATACAAGACAAAGCACATATAACATTACTGGCAATAAAAAAAAAGAGTCATGCATATCTTAATTTGTGAAGTATTTAACTGACATGAGGAAACCCAGTCTGTAACACAGAACCTCCTTTACACAATGAAAAAATAAAGAAAAAAATAACCAATCACATTGTAAATATTCACAGATATACAATTTTACAAATCCTCTTGTTCAACTGCAACTTACACCATCTCTCAAAAGAGCAGTCCTGGTCCATCTTGACATTCCTTCCATGGAAGATAATTTCACAGAAAATCCATTACACATATTCAGGAAGAACTCTGATGAGGAAATTTTAGTGAAAAATGTGTACAAATAAGATTAGAGAAATTGACTTATGATAGTAATGCATTACAATAAGTGGACCTAGAAGTCTCCATGTACAAAAATTTCCTGTAAATAATGGAAGAGGGGCTGGATTTTTAGATGACTAGTAGAAGGCTTGCCTAGCATGTATGAGGACCTGAGTTCGATCCTCAGCACCACATATAAATAAAAGGGGAAATTTATTAACAACTAAAAAATATTTTTAAAAATTATGGAAGTGCTGTCAGATAATATTGACACTCACAAGGCAAAGGGGGTGTTTTGTTGTTAATTTGAATGTACAGAGAAATTACTGGAGGAAAAGCAGGAGACTAGATAATTTTAAAGCACAAAACACAGGACAGGTTCTTCTATGATAACAAGAGAAAAAAAATCAAAGCTTCTCAAAAATCTTTTCTGCTGGATAACGTCTCAATCAATCTTGGAATTTAGGCTACCTCCTCTACCTCAACTATGTCCTCTGCTATATGTGGGCCATAGTATTTGACATGACTGCATTTCTCTAAGTCAACCATATGTCAAGTGAAGAACATATATCATGCCAACAAAGGAAAACATTAAGGACGAAAAGAAACTTAATGTTTTCTTGTCAGCACCAAGACTACCCCATCTTTTTTATTGAAAATATGAATCTGAATCCCATTCTTATGGTGAAGTTCCCAAAAGATATACTTCAAGGGAAGAAAATTAAATAATGATAATTAGGAATTTAGATGGAAAGTTATGCTCACCCACAAAGACCAGGTTGTTGTAGGTCTCCAACATCACTTGTCTATATAAATTCTGCTGAGCAGGATCCAGGCATTCCCATTCCTCCTCAGAGAAATAAATGGCCACATCCCTGAATGTCAATGGCTTCTGAAATAAAAATTGGTAGATCAATAGCACACTTATGAAACCATTATTCAGTGTTTAATTTTGATTAAGATTTAGTAGAACTGACTGTCATGTAGGAGAGTTACTTTAATTATGTAATAAGACATGTATTTTCCTCTGAATTAGATAATGGAAAGTAAGTCCTAAAACAGTATATATATATTCCATATCAGAGTGAAGTGAAGGATGTATACCACAATCCAAGCACTGAATGAAAGCTCAACTCCTAACTTTTCTGCCACCGGTGAATGAAATTTGGGAGACATTCCAGATGTAAATAAGACTTGTCAAAGTTATACTCATAAGGTGATTGTGCCCAAGGGAGAAAAAAATGGTAAAAAAGCTTTTGAAAACATTGTTAGTTATTCTTTCTGCTTTGTATCCATGAAATAAATTGAGCTCCCCAATACAATTAGTTTCATATATCATCTATGACACATTCCCAATATGTAAAATATTCATAAAATATTAATGTTTGGAGACATGTAAAGTGACACTTTCACTTCGTGAAAAGACAGACTTAAAATTCTATAAGCAGTTCAAAGAGTGAATAAATTTGTTAAAATATTGCCGAGAGAGCAGCATGTATATGTTCAAAAGACTGAGACAAAGAAATGGTTAATAAAAGAAAAAAAGACCTTTTAATATAATTGTAATGGAAAAAATAATGGTAACAATAAGTTACTTAAAACTCATACAACCAAGGAAATATAACCAAGGAAAATGATGGCTTTTAGAAATACATAATAAAATTATGAGTCATAAAAGAGGCACAGGGCTGTCATCATCTCTGTGTGAAAAAGGAAGATGAGATCAATAAGACACACCAGAAGTGTCCACACAGGTTTTCCACGTTCAGATTCATCCTAATTACTTAAACATAGCTACTTTATTGGAAGAATTACCTTGACATCAGAGCATAATCACACCATCTACACAAATAACCAATTAAAAATCTTCAATACCAAAATATTTAAATACTTGAGCCAATTGGAATTGTATGGTATCAAGATTTTATGAAAGAAACAACAAGACAAATCAGGTTAGTAGATGATTATAGTCACTGTTCACAAAACACAAAAAATAAAAATCCTGATATGTTAGAATAAATATATTTTCCAAAATGTAGAGCACCCTCACTGTAACACTGTAGCCTTATGTGGATCATTCCTAAGCAGTGAGTGAGGAATTCTGGGCAGCTAAGGAAATAATTCTCTAAAGTCCACACACCTCAGATCCCTTTTGCAAAGAAAGGAAATGCTTCGTCTTCCAGAGTCACAATTCTCACCAGTTAACAGACACACAGCTGCAGTCTGTTTAAGGTCCTCACCTACAATGTCCTTTAAAATTTATTTTTCTAGAAGAAAATGTGTGAATTTGCAGAAAATCAAATGGGGGTTGTTACTCAGTGGCAGAGCACTTGCCTAGCATGTGTGAGGCACCAGGTCTAATCCTCAGCACCACATATAAATAAAGGATAAAGGTACACCAATAACTAAAAAATATTTTTAAAAAAGAACATATTTTTGACACTGGTTGGCACACATGTCACTAGTTCATGTCTCAAAATTGAAGTCTTTCACCTAATTCTGATGCCACTTATAAGTCCCAGAATGTCTACACTGCTGATCAACTTCCTGTAAATTGGGGGACCCTACAACTACCAAACATACAAAGAACATTCAATATTAAGATATTAGTTATATACAACTCTAGTAAATGAATTAAATACAACCATGATAAAATCATAACAACCTATTGCACAAATATTAAAAAAATTGGCTTCTAAAAGCTATATTGAAAAGGCAGGCATACAGAATGGTCAACAATTCTGTAGAATAAGTTTACAGGACTGAAATATCTGACACTGAGATTTACTATAAACTTAAAGTAACCCAAAAGGTGAGGTATGTGGCAAGGATTATACAAAAGATTAGTGGAATAGAACTGAAAACCTAGAAATAAACTCAAACACAAGAGATGGCAGGACTTCACTGGAGACGATATAATCTTTTTAATGAATTATAAACACCTTGGCATCTGTATGCAAAGAAATGAATTAGACACATAAAGCACAACTTTTAAAAACTGAAATCATTAATCTGAAAGAAAATATTAAATTGGTAGCTTGCGTCAGACAACATAGCAGAAATTCTATATGGCTTTGTCCTTGACATGAATATTCAAAGCCAGAAGCAGAATCTATAAATGAGAAAGTTAATAAACTGTTACCCTGTTGAAAACTATTCTGTATTTTGAAGTATGCTATTAACTGAATGAGAAGAAACTGGATGAAATATTATATATATATATATATATATATATATATATATATATATATATATATATATATATATATATATAGAGAGAGAGAGAGAGAGAGAGAGAGAGAGAGAGAGAGAGAGAGAGAGAGTCTGGAATAAAAATATATACAATGAGCTCTTAAAACTCAGAAAAAGGTGCTGGAGTTGTGGCTCAGTGGTAGAGTGCTTTTTTTTTTTTTCTACCACATAGGAGGCACTAGGTTTAATCTTCAGCAACACATATACATTAATAACAAAGTTACATTGATAACTAAATAATATTTTTAAAAAACACTGAGCAAGAAAACAAAACAGTTTACAAATGGCACTATCACATATAATGGTATTAGAAACTCAAAAGGAGCAATAGTAAGAATAACATAATTAGAAACTATAATATACACAGATCCATGGAGATAAGATTTGTGTATCTATCTATATCTGTTTTTTCTATAGATAACTATATAAGTACATACATAGATTTATAATTATAGATATATAAAATACTGCAGAATTACATAGATTAAGTATATACCTTAAAAAACCTTTATTATAATTCATTCATTAATGACACATTGTATGTAATTTATGCATAAATACAGAATAACCTGTAAGGTTTTCACTTACAGAGACATTCACATAATAATATTTTATGGAACTATGGTTGTAGTTAAATGGTGCAGAATTTGTTCAGCATGTGCAAGATCTTGGGTTTGATTACCAGCAGAACAAAAACATATGCAATAGTTTTCAGTAAGGTCATGATAACAGTGACATTTGACAGATATTTCATAACTCTAAGACATTTTCTTGGAAAACCACAGAATTCAGTGGGTTTCTGTGTCTCCTATCTGTAGTAGAAACTTCAATGTCTGAAAAGTTCTACTTGAATTTTTTTTTTACCAATCCCCCTTAATATCAAATGCCATTAAGTTCAAACAATCAATCATGACCCTAGTGTACCTTAAGCATAATTTTTATTAAACTTTCATTTTTTTTTTTTTTTTTTTTACTTTTCTTATGTTTCTACTTAGTGCCCAGCTTTATTTACTTTGGAGTTGATAAATTCCAAATTATTTCTCCTGTTCAATCAACATGGTTCCAAGAACTGTAGCTGAAATGTACAAACTTCCCCCCCCCCCCTTAGGGAATCTAGACTGATTGCCCTGCCCTGGATTAGCCCATGTATCAGTATGTTCTAAAAAGTCAAAACCATAAGGAAAAAATTGTTATGTCTTTTATCTTCCTAAAGGTTGTTGTCTAGTGAACAAAACAGTATTAAAATTTACATAAAAATCTAAAAATTGTGAGAAAACATATTTAAAAATGTCAAGGAATGCAAAAACTAAAAATAATTCTTTGGGAGAACATAAATGGGTGTTAGAAGGAACTTATTTTTAATGTATAAAAATATCAGAAACTAAACATTGGTGATCATTTTACAACATTGTGACTACTGTAAAAGCTATGGAATTGTAACCTTAAAACGGTAAATTAGATTTTACTTATATTTTACCAGAAGAAAAAAAAAGTTTTTGTAAGAAGAGCAAGAAAAAAAGTCAAAACCATAGCAAATGTAATAATAAGTATATAAAAATAAAAAATTAAAAAGGCAAACAAAAATGAAAGTGATATTTGCCCAATAAATAACACTATTTCCATAATGAGAAACATTTATTGGAATATTCTGCTGCCTAATGTAATCATCAACAATGGATTGTTTTCTTATGCCTGACTTATATTTGTATCAGAAAAGCATGTCCGAGTATCTGTGAATATTGGATATCTGTAATTGTAATTAATACTATATTTTGATAGAGCCACATTTATGTTTCTAGCATCCCAATTCACCATATCCATATTATGGAAGCAGTTCCCATGCCTGTTAATAGATGAATTAAAAACATATTGTGTGTATCACATTTTATTAATCAGCTATAAAGAAGATTTAAATTGTGACATTTATCAGTAAATGAACATGCTAAGTGAAATAAATCAGACTTATCAAGGGGCAAATGTTTCCTTACACATGTGACAGCTACAGCAAAACAAAAAGGGAAAGGAGAATTGGATATCATAAAGATATAGGGAAGATTAGTGGACTATAAGGGTGGGAGTGAAGGGAAAGGAGAATATCAAATTAATTTAAAAACTCATGGGTATATAAAATATACTGTATATATATAAAGCATCAAACATAAATGAATAAATAGAATATTAATAAAATAGATGAAGGAGAATATTGGGGAGAAGTAATGAAAGGAAAAAATAAGGTAATGAGAATTGAAAGAGATTAAATTAGTTTAACAAAAGAGGTGAAAGCCTTGTACAATGAAAACTACAACATGCTAAAGAAAAAGAATTAAAGAAGACCTAGAAAATGGAAAGTTCCACCTTGTTCATGAATAGGTAGTATTAATATTGTCAAAATTACCATGCTAACAAAAGCACTATACAAATTTAATGCAATTCCAATCAAAATCCCAATGACATTCCTCATGGAAATAGAAAAAGAAATAAAAATTAATCCTGGAAAAACAAAGAGACCCAGAAGATGCAAAGCAATCCTTAGAAGAGGAAGGCAGGTGGCATCACTATACCAGACCTTAAACTATACTTCAGAGGAATAGTAACAAAAACAGCATGGTCCTGGCACCAAAATAGACAAGTAGACCAATGGTATAGAATAGAGAATACAGAGAATAACCCACATAAATACAGATATCTTATACTAGACAAAGGGACCAAAACATATTGGAGAAAAAATAGCCTTTTCAACAAATGGTGCTAGGGAAAGTGCAAATCCATATACAGAAAAATTAATTTAAGACCCTCTCTTTTATCATGCACAAAACTCAAATCAATGTGGATCAAGGACCTAGGAATTAAACCAGAGACTCTGCACCTAAGAGAAGAAAATGTAGGTCCAAATCTTCATCATGTTGGATTAGGCCCCAACATCCTTAATAAGACTATTATAGCATAAGAATTAAAACCAGGAATCAATAAGTGGATGGATCAACACTGAACAGCTTCTCAGCAAAAGAAACAATCAGTGAGGTGAAGAGACAGCCTACATCCTGGGAGCAAATTCTTACCACTCACATGTCAGATACAGCCCTCATCTCTAGGGTATATGAAGAACTCAATCTTGACACCAAAAAAAAACCAAAAAAAAAAAAAAAAAAAAAAAAAAAAAAACAAACAAACAAAAAAACACAACCATATAACCCAATGGATAAATGGACCAAGGAACTCAACAAGCATTTCTCAAAATATGAGTTACAATTGAGCAACAAATATATATTAAAAGTTCAACATAGCATTAGAGAAATGCAAATCAAAGCTAAGATTTCATCTCACTCCAGCCAGAATGGCAGCTATTATGCATATAAACAATAAGTGTTGGCAAGGATGTGGGGGAAAAGGCACATTGATACATTGCTAGTGGGGATGCAAATTGGTGAAGGCAATATGGAAAGCAGTATGGAGATTCCTTGGAAAACTGGGAATGGAACCACCATTTGACCCAGCTATCCCACTCCTCAGTCTTACCCAAAGGACTTAAAAACAGCAGACTACAGGGACACAGTCACATCAATGTTTATAGAAGCACAATTCACAATAGCTAAACTGTGGAGTCAACCTAGATGCCCTTCAGTGGATGAATGGATAAAGAATATGTGGTATATATACACAATGGAATATTACTCAGCACTAAAAGTGAATAAAAACATTGTGTTTGACAGTAAATGGATGGATTTGGAGAATATTATGTTAAGTGAAGTTAATCAATCCCCAAAAAACAAATGCTAATTATTTTCTCTGATATATGTGGGGTGACTCACAGTGGGATAGGAAGAGAGAACATGAGAGGATTATATTAATTCTAGATAGGGAAGAGGGTGAGAGGAAAATGGATGGGGAAGGGGATTAGCAAGGATGGTGGAATATGATCAACATCATTATTCAAAAACACATGTATGAAGATTTGAATTTGGTGCAAATATACCTTATATGCAAACAGATATGAAAATTGTGTTATATAAGAGTTGTAATGGAAAAAGAAATAAGTACATGTATAATGGCATAAATTAGCATGAACATACATTTATATAAGAGAGATATGAAAAATTGTGCTCTGTGTGCAATACGGATTGTAACATATTTCACTGTTGTCATGTATTTAAAAAATAAATAATTTTTTTTCTAAAAAGAAAGGTATTGGAACCCATTGGGGACAGTATAAGCATACAGTGTAAAAATTGTAAAACCTTGAAAACACAGAGATGGAAGAGAAGATGCATTAACAACATGAAAAACCAAGAAGAATGTGTCCCAAACAAAGATGCTACATTATTAGAATCCATGGTCAGAACAGCAGGAGAAATAACAGAGAAGGAGTGGAGGAGGTATATAATTTTCTGTGAATTAAAGGATGATATACGAGCAAGTACAGGCAGCAGAGGATCATTTTGATAAAGAGCTATATAAGCAAATACAGAAAGCAAAAGATTCCTTCAATAAGGGGATAGAAATTCTGAAAAAAAACAAACAAACAGATATCTTTGAAATGAAAGAAACAGTAAATCAAATTAAGAACTCAATAGGAAGCATCTGAAACTTGGAAGACAGAAACTCTGACATTGAAGGCAAAATATATAATCTTGAAAAAATGAAGTTGACCCCAGTGAAGATGGTAATAAACCATGAGCAGAAGATTCAGGAATAATGATATAACATGAAAAAAAAAAACAAATTTAACAACTATTGGGATAGAGAAAGGCATAGAGGTCAAAACTACAAAAATGGACAATCTATTCAATGAAATAATATCAGAAAATTTTCCTAACATGTAGAGTGAATTGGAAAATCAAATACAAGCAGCATACAGGACACCAAATGAACAAAATCACATCAGATCCACACCACCGCATATCATAATGAAAACACCTAGCATGCATGAGAAGCAGAGTATTTTAAAAGCCACAAGGAAAAGGAATCAGATAATATGTAGAGGAAACAAATCAGGATCTCCGATTTCTCAACTAAGACCCTGAAAGCTCCTGCAACAACATATACCAATCTCTGAAAGAAATAGATGCCAACCAAGAATCATTCTCAGCAAAATTAAATTTTGATTAGCAATTGAATTTTGATATAGATGTTATTTTTTCTGACAAAATAAAAACCTTCATGATACACAAAAATTAAAAGAATTTACAACTAGAAGGCCTGCACTACAGCACATCCTTGGTAAAATATTCCATGAGGAGGAAATGAAAACCAAAGAAAATTAGAAAACAGAAGTATCTCTCTAAATGAAAAACCTATCAAAGAAAAACAAAATCAAGTTAAATACCAAAAAAAAAAAAAAAAAAAAAAAAAAAAAAAAAAAAAAACTGGGAATACAAATCATGTCTCAATAATAACCCTGAATGTTAATTTCCAAAACTCAGCAATTAAAACAATGGCAGATTGGATTTAAAAAGAAGACCCAAAAATATGCTGCCTCCAAGAGACTCATCTCATAGGAAGATACCCACAGACTGAAGGTGACAGATTGGAAAAAAATATATCACTTGGGCTGGGCCTGGGGCTCAGTGGTAGAGTGCTCACCTAGCATGTTTGAGGCCCTGGGTTCGATCCTCAGCACCACATAAAAATAGATAAAATAAAGATGTTGTGTCCACCTATAAAAAATAAATATTTAAAAACATACCACTCACATGGACTGTGGAAGCAAGCAGGGGTTTCCATCCTTATATCAAATAATGTGGACTTCAAGTGAAAGTTAATCAGAAAGCATAAAGGAGGACCTTTCATACTGCTCAAGGGAACCACACACCAACAAGACAGAACAATTATAAATATTTATGCCACAAACAATGGAGCATCTATGTTCAAACAGACTCTTCTCAAGTTCAAGAGCAAAGTAGACTACAAGACAATAATTCTGGGTGACTTTAACACACCTCATTTACCACTGGATAGATCTTCCAAACAAAAGCTAAACAAAAAATATAGAACTCAATAATATAATCAATAACTTAGATTTAACTGACATACATAGACTATTTCATCCTTTGACAGGTGAATACACTTTCTTCTCAGCAGCAAATGGATCCTTCTCTAAAATAGACCATATATTATGCCACAAAGCAACTCTAAGCAAATACAGAAAAGTAAAGATACTACCCTGCATTCTATCAGATCATAATGGATTGAAATTACAAATCAATGACAAAAATAGAAGCTACTCCAACACCTGGAGACTAAATAATATGCTAGTGAATGAGCAATGGGTTGCAGAAAACATCAAAGAGGAGATTTAAAAACTCTTAGAGGTGAATGAGAACACAGATACAGCATATCAAAGTCTCTGGGACACTATGATGGCATTACTAAGAAGAAAGTTCATTGCATGGAGTTCATTCCTTAAAAAAAGAAAAAGTCGAATAAATGACCTAAAATTGCATCTGAAAGCCCTAGAAAATAATGAATCAACACCAAAAGCAGTAAAGGACAGAAAACAATTAAAATCAGAGCTGAAATCAATGAAATTGAAACCAAAGAAGCAATTAAAAATTGACAAAATGACTGGGAATGGAACCACCATTTGACCGAGCTACCCCCTCCCCAGTCTATACCCAAAGGACTTAAAAACAGCATACTACAAGACACAGCCACAATGATTTTAGCAGAACAATTCACAATAGCCAAACTGTGGAGCCAACCTAGATGCCCTTCAATAGATGAATGGATAAATAAAATGTGGTATTTGTACATAATGAAAAATTACTCAGCAGTAAAAGAGAATAAAATCATGGCATTTGCAGGTAAATGGATGACAATGGAGAAGATAATGCTAATTGAAGTTAGCTAATCCCAAAAAACAAATGCTTTATATTTTCTCTGATATAAGGGGCCTGACCATAGTGGGGTAGGGAGGGGGACCATGGGAGCAATAGATGAATTCTATTTAGGGCAGAGGGGTGGGAAGGGAGGGGCCTGGGGATTAGCAAGGGTGGTGGAATGTGATGGACATCATTATCCAAAGTTCATGTATGAAGATATGAATTGGTGTCAACATACTTTATATAAAGAGATGAAAAATTGTGCTGTATTAAGAATTGTTATACATTCCGCTGCCATATATTTTTTAAATTAATTATTTTTTTTTAATTTGCAAAATGAAAAATTGGCCCTTTGAAAAAATAAGTACATTTGATAAACCATTATCCATACTAATGTAGAGAAGAAGAGAAACACTCCAATTACTAAAATCCATGACAAAAAAAGGAATATCATCTTGAACACTAGAGAAATAAACATAATTAGAAATTATTTTGAAAATACTGAAGACATCAACAAATGTCTAGAATCATACAGTTTATCCAAACTGAGTGAGGATGCTATATACAAGTTAAATAGATCATTTTCAAGCAATGAATTAGAAGACACTTTCAAAAACCTACC
This sequence comes from Marmota flaviventris, assembly GCF_047511675.1. Taxonomy (NCBI): domain Eukaryota; kingdom Metazoa; phylum Chordata; class Mammalia; order Rodentia; family Sciuridae; genus Marmota; species Marmota flaviventris. The sequence continues at coordinate 3,475,796 of NC_092510.1, read as the reverse complement.
AACCAAAAAAAAAAAAAAAGCCCAGGACTTAATGGATACAAGACTTTCAAAGAAAGTCCTCAAATTATTACCAACAATCCTCAAATTATTCCATGAAATTGAAAAAGAGGGAACACTTCCAAACTCACTCTATGAGGCCAATATCACCTTTATTCTAAAATCAGACAAAGACACATCAAAAAAAGAAACCTTCATACCAATCTCTCTAAAAAACAGATGGAAAAATTCTCAATGAAATTCTGGCAAATCAAATACAAAAACATATCAAAAAGATGGTGCATCATGATCAAATGGAATTCATCCCAAGGATGCAAGTTTGGTAAACATACAGAAATCAATAAAATTAATTAATGGCATCAGTAGATTTAAACATAAGAATCATATGATCATCTCAATAAATGCAAAAAAAAATCATTTGACAAAGTACAGCACCTCTTCATGTTCAAAACACTAGAAAAACTAGGGATAACAGGAACTTACCTCAACATTGTAAAGGCTGTCTACACTAAGCCACAGGCCAACATCATTCTAAATGGATAAAAACTGAAGTCATTCCCTCTAAAATCTGGAACAATACAGGGATGCCCTCTCTCACCATTTCTATTCAACATAGTTCTTGAAACACTGGCCAGAGCAATTAGACAGAGGAAAGAAATTAAAGAAATAAGTATGGGAAAAGACGAAATCAAAGTAGCACTATTTGCTGATGATATGATTCTGTACCTAGAAGACCTAAAAAACTCAACTAGAAAACTTCTAGAAATAGAATTCAGCATAGTAGCAGGATATAAAATCAACACCCATAAATCAAAGGCATTTCTGTATATCAGTGACAAACCCTCTTAGAAGGAAATGAGGAAAACTACCCCATTAACAATATCCTCAAAAAAAAAAAAAAAGATAATTGTTAATCAACCAAAGAGGTGAAGGATCTATACAATGAAAACTATGGAACACTAAAGAGAAATCAAAGACCTTAGAAGATGGAAAGATTTAATTTGATCTTGAATAGGCAGAACTAATATCAAAATGACCATAATACCTAAGCACTATACAGATTTAATGCAATTCTGATCAAAATACCAATGGTATTCCTCATGGAATAGAAAAATAAATCATGAAATTTATCTGGAAAAATAGGAGACACAGAATGGCTAAAGAAATTCTAAGCAGGAAGAGAGAAGCAGATGATATTGCTAAATCAGACCTTAAATTATACTACAGAGCCATAGTAACAAAAACAGCATGGTACTGGCAACAACATAGGCTGGTAGACCAATGATACATAATAGAGGACACATTGACTAACCCACAAAATTACAACTACCTTATATTAGACAAAGGTGCCAAAAACATGTACTGGAGAAAGGATAGCATCTTCAAAAAATAGTGCTGGGAAAACTGAAATCCATATGCAACAAAATGAAAATGAACCCCTATCTCTCACCATGAACAAAAGTTAACTCAAAATGGATCAAGGACCTAAAAATTAAACCAGAGACACTGCATATAACAGAAGCAAAAGTAGGTCCTAAACTTCATCATGTGGGATTAGGCCACAACTTCCTTAATAAGACTCCTATAACACAAGAATTAAAACCAAGAATCAACAAATGGGATGGATTCAAACTAAAAAAAGTTTTTTTATAAAAAAAAAAGAATAGAGAGTCTACTTCCTGGGAGCGAATTTTTACACCTCATACATCAGATAGAGCACTAATCTCTAGGGTATATAAAGAACTCAAAAATCTTAACATCAAAAAAAAAAAAAATACAATCAATAAATAGGCCAAGGACCTGAACAGACATTTCTCAGAAGAGGATATACAATCAATCAACAAATATATGAAAAAATGATCATCATCTCTAGCAATCAGAGAAATGCAAATCAAAACCACTCTAAGATACCATCTCACTCCAGTCAGAATGACAGCTATTATGAAGACAAACAACAATAAGCATTGGATAGGATGTGGGGGAAAAGATACACTCATACGTTGCTGGTGGAACTGCAATTTGGTGCAACAATTACAGAAAGCAGTATGGAGACTCCTTGGAAATCTGGGAATGGAACCACCATTTTACCCAGCTATTCCTCTTCTCAACTATACTCCAAAACTTAAAAACTGCATACTACAGGGACACAGCCACAGCAATGTTTATAGCAGCACAATTCACAATAGCTAAACTGTGGAGCCAAACTGTTTGCCCTTCAGTTGATGAATGCATAAAGAAATGTGGCATATATACACAATGGAATATTACTCAGCACTGAAAGAGAATAAAATCATGGCATTTGCCAGTAAATGGATGGTGTTGGAGAATATTATGTTTAGTGAAGTTAGCCAATCCCCCCAAAACAAATGCCAAATATTTTCTCTGATATATGGGGGGGTGACTCACAGTGGGGTAGGGAGGGAGAGCATGGGAACATTAGATTAATTCTAGATAGGGAAGTGGAGTGGGAGGGAATTGGAGTGGGAAGGGGATTAGCAAGGATGGTGGAATGTGATGGTTATCATTATACGATGATATGATCAACATCATTATTCAAAATGCATGTATGAAGAATTGATTTGGGTGTCAACATATCTTATATACAAAGACATGAAAATTGTGATATATTTGTGTATTAAGAATTGTAATGCAGAAAGAAATGAGTTCATATATAATGATACAAGTTGATGTGAACATACTTTATATACAGAGAGATATTAAAAATTGTGTTCTATATGTGTAATAAGGATTGTAATGCATTCCACTGTTATCGTTTATTTTTTAAAATTATAAAAAATATTTAAAACAAAAAAACTAAAAAAAATAAATCATGACTTAAAAAAAATTGAAAAAAAGAAATAAATTGTGAGATGGGATGCCTGTGGTAATACACACCTGATATATCCAGTCTTCTGGAGGCTTAGGCAGGGGAAATCACAATTGTGAAGCTGACACTAGCAACCGAGTGAAACACTGCCTAATTTTTTTTAAAGTAATAGAAATTTTAAAAAATTAAATTCAGAAAACATTTAAAAATTTTATTTTTTAAAATAAAAATTTTAAAAGAGCTGAGGATATAGTTCAGTAATAGGATACTCTGGAAATTCCATCCAGAAATAGCCATTTCTGGCAATCAGCCACATTTTGTTTGCCATATTACATACAGTTGGACAAATACTATGAAACACTGTGTCAGTTTTATATCAATGTCACAGAAATATCACATTTCACACATAAGAATATTTAAACAGGACACCTGCAGTATTTGAAAAAAATACAGATACAGATCAGCACATATCAGACTGAATTACACACCCTGGGAATAGATGATAGGACTCAGCATTATAAAGAGGAATACTTCCCTCACGTTCATCTATGATAAAACCCCATCAAAAGTTCTCCATGATTTCCTTTTAACTGAAGAAGGGACCAAACCAAAAATTTTGAAAATTCTCCTGGAAGGCTAAATTGATATAAAATTAGCCAAGAATTCTGAACACTAAGGGCAAAAGCAGGAGCTATAATTACCAGGCACTAATGCATATTATAAAATTATCATAATGCAGTAATTTGAGGACCAAAAAAAAATCACAATGCAGCAATTTCATAGATGACTCCATATGTATGTGAATTTCGTTTTTATTGTTAAGTGCAATGAAAAGACCTAGATATCTCCAGCAGAGGATTTTATGTGAATGAACAAGACAACCCAATATGAAGGGAGGTGTGGGAACTGAAAGTGCAGAGCACTGGCCTACCAGTCCTTGGGTGTAGGACATGCGTGGTACTGGATTATACTCCAGCACCCCAAAGAAGCACATGTTGAGCAGGATTATGTTTCAAAAATATACCAGAATAGGAGGCTCCTGGTATAATTTAGTATAACTGTTACAATTATCATCAAGGAATCATGATGTCAACAAAGTCCACCCACAAACCCACATCGATGTAAAAATCATACACTTAATTGCAATGGAAAAGTCATTATAAATCAAACCCTAACCAGACACCCTCAGCAATGTAGCTAGACCCGCGCTCAGAATAAAAACTGAAAACTTCAAGGGTCAGAGCTGAGTGGTAAAGCACCCTTCTGTTAACTACCAAAACACAAAACAAATAAACTCCACAAAACTAGCTCAGGAATAAGCGGGTTCCTGTACACTGCAGGTCCCGTCCTGCAGGAAAAAAAGTGTTTGAAGGATTTTGCATTTTATTTAGAGGCAGGTTCTCATCTACCTGGTCTCTCCAAGTTGCCAAGGCTGGCCTTGAACTCGCAATCCTCCTGCATCAGCCTCTCCCCCGCTCCCCAGCCTCTAGAATGACAGGAGTGCGCCATCTCTGGGCTAGGAGATTGGATTCTTCTAGTGGTCCCACCTGTCAATCACCACAGCCCAGGAAGATGCCAGGCAGCAGCGCTCACCTGCCAGATAAAAACTGGAGCAAGGGCTGAGGCTGCCCCCAGGGGATGGGGAGGCTGCGAGGGGTCTCCGCCACTGTCACGCTCCCCACAAGGGGGCCTAGGGGGACTGAGGGGCGCTGTCCCCGAGGGGCTCAGGCCTGCGGATGCAGAGAGCACCCGGAGTCAGGTCGGCCAACTGGTTTCCTGACACAGTGGGTCCAGCCCTACAGCCTCCCTGCCCTGTCTCCCTCCGGAGCCTCCCTCTCCAGACACCAGGTGCCACTGCACACTCACCATTTCCTAGTGCCCAGCAGCCAAAACTGCCCTGGAGAACTTCAGCCCCTGCATGGCAGGGGCACCTAGGATCCCCGCAAGGAGCAAAGCCTGGAGTCCAACTGCAGGTATCCTAGAAGCCCAGACCTGGGAGAAATAAATCCCAGTCCAAGTGTGGAGGCCCGCCCCCAGCTAACTGGCTGCGCTCAGGATTGAGCTCAACAAGGGGGCTTCTGATTGGACAGGGCATCAGTCAGTCTCTGCTCCAGCCCAACTGGAGCCCAGGGTACCTTCTTTTTGAGTGACAGTGGGGTGATATCCGCTCCAGGCAAGAAGGAGTCCAGAATGTCAGGGTTGGTACAGCTTTTTTTCTTTTTTGTTTTCCTTTTGAGGTCTAGGCATTGGGTTAGGGTCAGGGTGAGAAAAATTCTAAGTTCTGTTGGGTTTTGATCTTAGGATATTGAAGTCATTTCTTGAAAGTTTCACCACCTGGGCCTCCTCCTATAATAAGACCTCCCAGAGCGTCTTTGGGGTTCTGACTTGTCCTCTGTTTATCTGTGCAAAATTCTCCAAGCAGAACTGGCCTTTCACGCCTTGGGAACTGCCCAGTGCATCACAGCCAGTGCTGGTGGAGGCTCACAGGGGGCCTGGCAGGCGCCTTGGAGGAGGCTCCCACCCGCTTGGCATCATGAGAGCTGATTTTCCTCCAGCTGAGTTGAATCTGTATCTCGAGACCACATTGAACTGGAGGCAGAGTAAGGAGATCAGCACAGAAGAGACCCAGAGAGCACAGACCTGGGTAAACCCCAGATGCACCAGGCTCCCTCACTCTCTGGCCACAGGGGGTTGAATTCAGAAGAACTCTGAGCCCGATCCCCAGCCCTATTTTGAATTTTATTTAGAGACAGGGTCTCACTGAGTTGCTTAGCACCTTGCTTTTGCTGAGGCTGGCTTTGAATTCGACATCCTCCTGCCTCAGACTCCTCAGGCACTGGAATGACAGGCGTATGCCACATTTTTTCTTTCTTTTTGAGAGAAATACCTGCAGTGGCCACAGGATAACAGCCTTGCACAGATCAAGGCCACCCTGGGGACTCTCCCTGGTTCCAGCCAGTCTGCTGGATCCCAGGCAATGGGATCCTGCCTCCTCCAAAACCAGAGACACCCTGCCCAGGTGTGCATCCTTAGTAACAGCTGAATACTCTGCACTTGACAAGAAAAAAGAAAAAGAAAAAAGACCCTACCTGCTTGTCTTGACGTCAACGAAGACGATGTGTTTCCAAAGAGAGCTCTGCTTCTTGTCCCCCCAATTCAGTGGTGCAAAAAGTCACATAATACAGAGAAGACTTCTTGTTAAAAGGGGCTTATTTGTCTGTCTCTTTAAGGAAAAACAATTTGGGTTTGATTGGGAGTCCAGGAAAGCCAATTCCAGGTTTTCCTAATATGGTAAATAATTCCATAGGCTTGAATGCACCCTGCTTCTCTCTGCCTTAATTAACCATGGAGGCCTCGAGGTTACCTGCCTCCTTGGACCCCTGCTCCTGCAGATCAATGCGGGGGGGGGGGGGTCTTTTCTTCTCCATGCTGAGCCCTGAACCTACACCTTCCCTTCAGGCTCCTACACCTTTGGCAGCATCCAATGGGGGAGCAGTTTAGAAAATTTTGAAGTGTATCTAAAGACATTTCCTCATCTGGCTATGATGCTATCAATTTGGTCCCATGGTCCTTTTCAGTACTTTTTATCTTTTTCTATTTTATTGGTTCTTCTTAGTTATACATGACCATAGAATCCATTTTGATAAAATTATCCAAACATAAAATATACCTTATTCTCATTAGGACCACATTCATTTGGGTGGGCATCATGTGTGGATTCACTTAGGTATTTTCATATATTTAAATAGGAACATTATGGTGGATTCATGCTACTGTCTTTCCTGTTCTTATCTCCCCTCCCTTCCTGTTGCTCCCCTTTGTTTCATCTACTGAACTTCTCCTGTTGTCCCCCCATTCCTTGTGATGTAGATAACACATGTCACGGAAAACATGTGACCTTTGGTTTTGGGGGATTACCTTATTTTACTTTAGCATGATAATCTCCACATCCATTCATTTACTGGCCAAGGTTATGAAGTCATCCTTTTTTAAAGCTGAGTAATATTCCACAGTGTATACACACCACAATTTATTTATCGATTCATCTGTTGATGGGCATTTAGGCTGGCTCCATAGATTAGCTAGTGTGAGTTGTGCTATCATAAACATTGATGTGGCCGTGTCCCTGTAGTATGCTCATTTTATCCTCTGGATTTATGCTGAGGAGTGGGATAACTGAGTCAGAGGGTGGTTCCTGTCCTAGTTTCTTGAGGAATCTCCATCCTGCTTTGCAGAGGGTTGCACCAAAGTGCAGTTTCTCCAACAAGGTGTGAGCATTCCCTGTCCCCCACATCCTCACCAATTTATAGTTACTGTATTCTTGATAATTGCTATCCTGACTGAAGTGAAAGAGAATCTCAGTATAGTTTTAATTAGCATTTCCCTAATTGCTAGATACGTTGTTTTCAATATTTATTTTTTTTTAAATATTTTTTTCTATTGGAGTCGGACCCAAAACCTTTATTCTATCCATTTATTTTTCTGTGGTGCTGAGGATGGAACCCAGTGCCTGCATGTGCTTGGCAAGCACTCTACATCTGAGCCCCAGCCCCAGCCCTCATTTTCAGTATTTTTTTTACTTTCACTTCTCCGTAACAGCAGCCCAGGTATTTGGGGGACCAGTTTTGCTACATTTGTGAAATGGGAACATTTCTCTTGAAGGAAGTCTGAGAAGGTCAAGCCACATGCCCCAGGATTCCAGGGATGAACAGTATACAGTTGTCTTGCCCAGGATGAGAAGATTATGTGGCTGAGAAGAGGGAAAAAAGCTGGAGACACACTGGGGACAGAAAAACTCCTTCCCCCATGAGGGAAATGATTAATTATTATTGTTGTTAGTTTTCTTAACCAAAATGTGAAATTTTCCTAAGCTACCAGTACCACTAAATATAGGTCCCTGGATGGAGCTCAGATTTGTCTTGAGAGGAAAGGAAAAGTGAATAACCAGCCCAGTGGTTCCAATAACCAAAAATCTAGACCTTGAGCTCCTTGGGGGCAAAACACTGGGTTTTACCCAATAATTAACAATCCAACAGCACCTGACACTCAATTAATGGGGGATGAAGAATTGGATCAGTGGGTGTGGGGGTCTGTGGGTGACTAGCTGCAGGAACGTGCCTCTGGGGTGCATTCCTTGTATCTGAGAGGTTTTTCTGGATCTGACATTTTGCTTCTCTTACATTTAGAACATTCAGGGGGACCCAGGCAGGAGGGTCACACCTGTAATCCCAGCCACTCGGAAGGCTGAGGCACATTTTCAAGGCCAGACTCAGCATCTGTCTCAAGAAAAATGATAAAAAGTACGAGGGATTTAGCTCCATGGGAAAGGACCTCTGCATTCAATCCACTATGCCTCTGTGCCCCCCCCCAAAAGAAACAAAAGCTCCAGGGGAAGAAAATCCTGATACCTCTGCAGATCCCAGCCATCTTGGGTGGAGAAAGGGCGCAGGGAGTGGTGATTCTCTTGGTCAGGACACCCTGAAATCCACCACAGATGAAATTCAGGGAGGAGACTTGAGCTGCCAATTGGCACAGGAGATACCCATGTGTTCAATAATAAGAATAAAAAGAATTCAATATCTTTAGAAATCCAAGAAGTTCAAAATAAAATTAAATCATATCAATGAAGATAGGAAACAAAAGAATTCCAATAAACTCAAGGAGTTTAAGTGCTTCTTAACTATTTGTGGAAACTGTTTTGCTATTAAAGACACATAAAAGTCCCTCACCATAGTGACTTGGTGAAATCAGTTCATAGGACCAGAATAATACATTAATAGTCATGGTACATTCAGCTTAAAATAGTATAAAATACGATGGGTAAGTTTTACATGGGTGCCATATGCATGTGGTGTTATGTATAACTATGGTGCACTAATAAACAATCCAGCATGCTTTACTCTTAATGGAGGCATCCAGGCCTAAAATTCATCCACAAAGTTAAATATATGTAAACTTAACCAAAAAATTTTTGAAATATAAGAGTAAAAAATTGTAAGAGCAAAAAAAAAAAAAAGTAGTAATTACCTAAAATTACCTAACATGTGCATTGGGAAGTTGTTTTGTTACAATTGTCATCAAGGAATCATGATGTCAACAAAGTCCACCCACAAATCCACGTGGATGTGAAAATCATACACTTAATTGCAATGGAAAAGTCATTGTCAATAAAACTCTAACCAGGCCAACCACAGCAACTTCGCTAGACCTGCGGTCAGAATGAAAATTTAAAACTACCAGGCACATAACAGAAGGGTGCTTTACCACTCAGCTAACTACCAAAGCAAAAAATAGAAAAATAAACTCCACAAAATTAGCGTAGGAATAAGGGAGGTCCCTGTACACAGCAGCTCCCCTCCTGCAGGAAAATGGTGGAGATTTATTTATTTATTTTTTCTTTTTTCGGTACCGGGCATTGACCTCAGGGGCCCTGGACCACTGAGCCCCATCCCCAGCTCTATTTTGCATTTTATTTAGAGGCAGGGTCTCCCTGAGACTAAGTGCCTCCTTGACCTCGAAATCCTCTTGCATCAACCTCCCCCCCTGCCCCCAGCTGCTGGGATGCTAGGTGTATGCCATCAACAGGCTTGCAGATTGCATCCTTCTAAGGGTCCCACCGGTCAATCACCACAATGCAGGAAGAAGTCAGGCAGGAAGAAGTCAGGCAGCCGCACTCACCTGCCAGACAGGACTGGAGCAGGGGCTGAGGCTGCCCCAGGGGATAGGGAGGCTGCGAGGGGTCTCCGCCACTGTCATGCTCCTCACCTGGCTGGCCAGTCGGACTGAGGGGCGCTGTCCCCAAGGGGCTCAGGCCTGCAGACGCAGAGAGCACCCAGAGTCAGGGAAGGCCAGCTCGGATTCCCTCTACAGAGGGTCCAGCCAGAAGGGCTCCCCTCCCTCCCAAGCCTCCCTGACCAGGCACCAGGTGCCACTGCACACTCACCATTTTCTGGTGCCCAGCAGCCAAGCCTGCCTGGAGAGCTTCAGCCCCTGTGTGGCAGGGCCACAGGGGATCCCGGACACAGAGCAAAGCCTGGAGTCCAACTGAAGGAATCCTGGAGAAATAAATCCGATCCTGAGCGTGGAGGCCCGCTGGCTGCACTCAGGATTGGACAGCGCTTAGCAATGGGGCTTCTGATTGGACAGAGCGTCTGTCAGTCCCCACTCTCTGCAGTCTGAGCCCAAGGAGCCTTCTTTTTGAGTGACAGGGGGTGATATCTGCTCCAGGCAAGGAGGAAACCAGAATGGCAGGATTTGGGTACAGCTTTTTTTCTTTTTTCTTTTGTTTTTGAGGTCTGGGAATTGGGTTAGGGTTAGGGTGACCAGAATTCTAAGTTCTGTTGGGTTTTGATGTTAGGGAATTGAAGTCATTTCTTGAAAGTTTCACCACCTGGGGCTCCTCCTACCCAAAGCGTCTTCGGGGTGCTGACTTGTCCTCTGTTTATCTGTGCAAAATTCTCCAAGCAGAACTGGCCTTTTCGACCCTTTGGGAAGTGCCCAGTTCATCACAGCCAGCGCTGCTGGAGGCTCACTGGGGGCCTGGCAGGCGCCCTGGAGGAGTTTAGCACCCAGTTGGCAGCGTGAGAGCTGATGTTCCTCCAGCTGTGTTGAATCTATCTCAAGTCCACATTGAGGCTGGAGGCAGAATAAAGAGATGAGCAAAGAAGAGACCCCCAGAGCACAGACCTGGGTAAACCCCAGCTGCACCAGGGCTCCCGCACTCTCTGGTGACCTGGGGTTGAATTCAGAGGACTCGACCTCTGAGCCCCTTTCCCAGCCCTACTTTGAATCTTATTTAGAGACAGGGTCTCTCTGGGTTGCTTAGCACCCTGATTTTGCTGAGGCTGGTTTTGAATTCGCCATCCTCCTGCCTCAACCTCCCCAGCCACTGGAATGACAGGCTTGTGCCACTTTTTTTTTCTTTCATTCTTTTTGAGAGAAATACCTGCGGTGGCCACATGATAACAGCCTTGCACAGATCAAGGCCACCCTGGGTGATCTCCCTGGTTACTGCCAGTCCCCTGGATCCCAGGCAATGGGATCCTGCCTCCTCCTAAAACCAGAGACCCCCTTGCCAGATGTGCATCCTTAGTATCAGCTGAATATTCTGCACTTGACAAGAAAAAAGAAACAACAAACAAACAAACAAAAGACTGACCCTACCTGATTGTCTTGATGTAAACAAAGTCAATGTGTTTCCAAAGAGAGCTCTGGTCTTGTCCCCCCAATTTAGTGGTGCAAAAAGTCACATAATACAGAGAAGACTTCCTGTTAAGGGGGGGCTCAAGGGTCTCTCTCATTAAGGAAAAACAATTTGCGTTTGATTGGGAGTCCAGGAAAGCCAATTCCAGGTCCTAATTTGGTAAATAACTCCATATACTCAAATGCACCCTGCTCCTCTGTGCCTTAGTTAACCTTGGAGGCCTCAAGGTTACCTGCCCTCTTGGACTCCTGCACATGCAGATGAATGCGGGAGGGGGAATCCTTTCTTCTCCATACAGTGCCCTGAACCTCCACCTTCCCTTCAGGCTACACCTTTGGCAGCATTCATTGGGGGAGCAGTTTAGAAAATTCTGGAATGTACTTGAAGACATTTCATCATCCAGCTAAGATGCTATCAATTTGGTCCCATGGTCCTTTTCAGTACTTTTTATCTTTTTCTATTTTATTAGTTCTTCTTAGATATACATGTTCATAGAGTCCAATTTAATAAAGTTATCCAAACATAAAATATACTTTATTCTCAATAGGACCCCATTCATTTGGATGGGCAAGATGGGCCAATTCACTTAGGTATTTTCATATATTTAAATAGGAACATTATGGTCAATTCATGCTATTGTCTTTCCTGTTCTTATCTCCCCCCATTCCTGTTGCTCCCCTTTGCCTCATCTACTGAATTTCTCTTCTTGTCCCCCACCTTCCTTGTGATGTAGATAACACATGTCAGAAAAAATATGTGACCTTTGGTTTTGGGGAATTGCCTTATTTTACTTTAGCATGATAATCTCCAGATCCATTCATTTTCTGGCCAATGTTATGAAGTCATCCTTTTTTAAAGCTGAGTAATATTCCACCGTGTATATATACCACAATTTCTTTATCTACTCATCTGTTGATGGGCATTTAGGCTGACTCCATAGATTAGCTATTGTGAGTTGGGCCATTATAAACATTGTTGTGGCTGTGTCCCTGTAGTATGTTGATTTTAAATCCTCTGGTTTATGCTGAGGAGTGGGATAACTGACTCTGATGGTGGTTTCAGTCCTAGTTTCTTGAGGAGTCTCCATCCTGCTTTCTCGAGGAGTTGCACCAATGTGCAGTTTTACCAACAAGGTGTGAGCATTGCTGTCATCCATATCCCCCCAATTTATTGTTACTGTATTCCTGATAATTGCTATTCTAACTGGAGTGAAAGAGAAGCTCAGTGCAGTTTTAATTTTCATTTCCCTAGTTGCTAGATATGTTGCCTTTTCAGTATTTATATTTTAAAATATTTTTTCTACTTGGAGTCAGACCCAATACCTTTATTCTATTCATTTATTTTTCTGTAGTGCTGAGGATGGAACGCAGTGACTCTCACATGCTAGGCGAGCACTCTATGGCTGAGTCCCAGCCCCCCCTCCCATTTCAGTATTTTTAACTTTTGCTTCTCAGTAACAGCAGCCCAGGTATTTGGGGGACCAGTTTTGCTGCATTTATGAAATGGGAATATTTCTCTTGAAGGAAGACGTACAAGGTGAAGGGACATGACCAGGATTCCTGGGATGAGCAGGACACAGTTGTCTTGCCCAGGATAAGAAGATTATGTGGGTGAGAAGAGGGAAACAGCTGGGGACACCTTAGGGCAAGAATCCCTCCTTCCCACATGAGGGAAATTATTCTTGCTATTAGTTTTCTTAAACAAAACGAGAAATTTTACTAAGGTAACAGTGTCACTAGATATAGGTCCTTGAATGGAGCTCAGATTTGTCTTCAGAGGCAAGGAAAAGTGAATAACCAACCCAGTGGTTTCAATAACCAACAAGTTAGACCTTGGGCTCCTTGGGACAAAACATTGGGTATTACCCAATAATTAACAATCCAACAGCACTTGATACCCGATTAATGGGGGATGGAGAATTGGATCAGTGGGTATGGGGGTTTGTGGGTGGCTAGCTGTAGGAACGTGTCTCTGGGGTGCATTCCTTGTACCTGAGAGGTTTTTCCACACCAATGAGATAAACAAAGTGGCAAGAAAACTGGCAAAACCTCTGTAATACTCCAGCCAGGAAAATTTATGAGCACTTTAAAAGCATCTTAATATTTACCCTTGGTCCAATGTGCATCAATCAGAAAGCAAACATTTTAAAATAGCAGTCAACATGAAAAGTTTCTGAAATCTGCTTGTTTGTGGACCACATTTGTGGATCACTGCAAAAACCATATGAGTCCATGGCTAAATACAAAAGTAAAAATAGAAATATAATAATGCATATTCTCTTAAGACTTCCATCCTGAAAACACTGCCCTATTTGCTTTGATAACTAAATGATCATTTAGTTGTCCCTCTAGCAACACTTGAGGTCCATAAAGAACTGTGGAATATGTATGGTTGGGGCAGAAATGCTGGGATACAAGAAGAAAGTTACAATGAACCTCAAAGGAGAAGGTTCATAAATCACCATAATGCAGGAATTCCCACAAAATTTGAAATTAAAAACAAGGGACTGGGGTTGTGGCTCAGTGACAGAGCACCTGCCTAGCACCTGTGAGGCACTGGGTTTGATCCTCAGCACCACATTAAAAAGAAATATATAAAACAAAGGTATCCTGTCCAACTAATAAGTATTTTTAAAAATAAAGATCAGATTTAAAAATAAAAGTAAAAAAAAGGCAAGAGAGAATTTTAGATAATACATAAAATATAATCAAAGTAGAGCATATTATATTGGCCCAGAAATCACTATCAATTGGTAGGGGAGGAAAACAGTGAGGCTTCTCTGATATCTCTAGGCCCCACACCCCCTTTGCTCCTCAAGTTTATGGGAGATGCTGTGGGTGATTCCAGAATTCTACCTATGGACCAATTCCTAGTTCTTAACTGGCAGTAGGATGACATCATATTTGTAGGTTCCTACTCCACATGGTCTTTTCCAGAGACAACAAAGCAAAACCTGAGTTTGTATATGTATGTGTGTGTGTGTGTGTGTGTGTGTGTGTGCGTGTGTGTGTGTGAATTTTACTGTAATAAAAGTTTTATTATGGCAGCTATTATGAAGACAAACAAAAACAAGTGTTGGTGAAAATGTGAGGAAAAGGTATACTCATACATTTCTGGTGGGACTGCAAATTGGTGCAGCCAATATGGAAAGCAGTATGGAGATTCCTTGGAAATCTGGGAATGGATCCAAAATTTGACCCAGCTATCCCTCTCCTCAGTCTAAATCCATAGGACATAAAAACAGCAACCTAGAGGGACACAGCCACATCAATGTTTATAGCAACACAATTCACAAAAGCTAAACTGTGGAGCCAACATTGATGCCTTTCAGTGGATGCATGGATTAAAACATATGTGTTATATATACACAATGGAATTTTACTCAGTAACAAAAGAAAATAAAAACATGGCATTTGCAGGTAAATGGATGGTGTTGGAGAAGATAATACTAAGTGAAGTTAGCCAATCCCCCCAAAAAAATGCCAAATGTTTTCTCTGATATAAGGGGGCTGACTATAGTGGGGAAGAGAGAGGGACCATGGGAGGAATATATGAATTCTAGATAGGGAAGAGGGGTGGGAGGGGAAGGGAGAGTGCAGGGGATTAGCAAGGATGGTGGAATGTGATGGACATCATCATCCAAAGTACATGTGTGAAGATACAAATTGGTGTCAACATACTGTATATACAAACAGAGGTATGAAAAATTGTGCTGAATATGTGTAATAAGAATTATAATGCATTCTGCTGTCATTTAGTTTTTAAGAAATCAATAGAAAAAATATATTATGTAAAGTTTAGGATGATATTCTAAATGTATAAATGCAACTCTTAAGTCACCTGGTTTTGCACTGACCAGTTCTCATTGGAACTTTTCTAGCCCCATTAAAAAATAGAGGCACATCATACTCTCTGAGAGGACACTCCTGATTGAAAGTGTCCTTCTTTACCTTCTATATGTGTTTAAATAAACTAATACGTGATAGAGTGAGGGATGTGTCTGAAATAGTAGTTAGAAGATGCACACTAGTGACAGGAACAGGAAGTTGACATGCCAAAGATCCAGCACAACTCTAGGTCGCTTTGGCCCAGGCTAGTCTGGAATGGTTCCGACATAATTGATGGTTAGATGCAATCATCCTATCTCCTTGAGTTCTGCAATATGGTCTGTGAAAGTGTCCCAAAACTTGTCCCCTCTAGGGTAACTTGTGTTCTCACTAGCAGAGAAGAAATCACTGCTCACAGAAATCACAGGTTGTTGGCTGAGGAATGGAATATGGCACATTGATTTGGTCCAGGCAGGGTTATATATAAATTACTTTTCTAAAAGAAAAGTGGGGGTCTGCACAGTGGACCAAGTACACAGAATGACTCCCTGACCTGCATGATCCCATCAATCACATATGCATGCTACACATCCATCACTATCAATATGTAGTTGAGAGGTAGAGCCACCACAAGCACTGAAAATAAATAGATAGACAGACAGATGGACAGATAGACCAAGGCAGGGATGAGCTGCTTCTTTGAGAACCAATTATGTATAATCCTATAGAATTCCCTAATAACTTTGCATTTTAAAAATACAATCATGGGCTTATAAAGTTTAGTATCCACTGGTAGGCCAGGTGTTAGATATTAATGGGAAATGAAAAAACATAGAGACCAATACTGTGCAACCAGAAACTTGAGAAAACCTTATTCATGGGCCATAAATCATTTTTCAAAACCAGTGAATGTTTTTACCAGTTTTCTAAAAGACAAACAAATAAACAAAAACACACTGTGTGTTCTGCTCAGAAAGGGGAATGCAATCTTCTGGAATGGAGGAGGAGTTTGAAGGTCAAGACTTCCTGAGCTTCTAAATCTATTCTGTCCTTTTTTTTTTATTATTGTCAGTGATGACTTTTTTCTCCATCTGCTTCTCCAAGCATTCAGTGTTTCCCAGTCTCAACATCTGCCCACTGCCCCTGTGTCTCCAGAGGTCCTGCCTGTCCTCTTTGCCACCCCAACACTCACGACACTGCCTGTCACTCCCTGCTTTCCCAGGTATCATCTCTGACCCTCTACTTGCCTGTCTCTCTGGTCCAGATGTTATTGAAATTCCTACAACATATTTCTAACCCTTTTCTAGACAATCTTCCCTGGGTGTTCTCCAGGGATTGGAAATACCTGTGGCCATATGCATATATTCTGCACCCAAGGTCTCAAACCCTGGTGGATGGGAAGGATTTGAAAATAATTTGATCATGTTCCAAATAAATGTGCAGACTTTCTTTCAAGCAATGACAATGGTATAAAGGCTACTTACATAGTGGTTACTTTGTATCGGTGTTTTTTAAATATTCTTAGTTGTAGAAGAACACAATATTTTTTTTCTGCTTATTTATTTATTTTTTTATGTGGTGCTGAGGATCAAACCCAGTGCCTCACAAGTGCTAGGTAAGCCCTATGCCACTGAGCCCCAGCAACATCCCTGTAGCAAATTTCATTAGTAATCTAGAGATTATTTAAATTACAGGAGGAGGTGAGCAGGCTGTCTGCAAACTGTATACATAAATTAATACACTTTGCAATTCTCTGTGGATTGCTGTTCTGGAACCAGTCACCCACCTATGCTGAATGAAAACTGCAAGACATCTCCACTGCTGGACTCAGTCTTCATTTTTCTCCTCCCACAAACTTGTTTTTTAATCTGGGTTCTCACATTTTCTCACCAAGAACTTTAAAGTGGCCTTTGACTTCTTTTCCTTGGCCAGCTATCCATTCTAATACTTGGAATCAACGGCACATGGAAGTTTCTCTGTAACTCTCTTCTCCTGCAGTACTGGTACAGACACTTACAGGCTGTGGCTTAAACTGGTGGTGGTGGGGAAACAAAACAAGAACAACTTCTCTGACTTCTTCACTTCAATCCTTATAATCAAAAACAATCATTATTTTCATCATTAAGCAAAATTAACTGAGCCAGTTAGAGTGGTGCATGCCCATGATCTCAGCAACTTGGGAGGCTGAGGAAGGAGAATCATGAATTCAAAGTCAGCCTCAGAAACTTAGTCAGGACTAAGCAACCCAGTGAGACCCTGGCTCTAAAGAAACTATATATTTTTTAAAAGAGGGGGCTGGGGATGGGGCTCAGTTGTTAAGCAGCCCTGGGTTCAATCCCTGTTGTCAAAAATAATTAAATAAATAATGAGCAGAATTGACCACCAAAATTCCTTCTAAGAAACTTTCAAACTATCACAGCCTAGTATTCAGTACAGGTTGCAAAATGTTAGCCCAGGATCACGAAAAATATGTGCTACTGCATGCATTACATGGTATGAGAATGAGGCTTAAATTCTTCCATGGATGATGACTATAGCATTTTTCTTTTGGAGAGAACAAAGAACTCCACTGGCTCCTCATTATGCCCAGGCACTGATACCATACCCCACAGATCATGATGGCATTGGGGGGAGGGGATACCTTGTGTTGTCAGATGAAATCAGGTTCAAACCTGGGAGTTAGGCATACACTGGACTGCCCTGTTTACACATGAGTCATTCTTAAAGTACACTTTGGCATACAAACATATACTATGGAAACGAGGTTCAACTTCCTTCCTGGTGGACATTTTAGCATTACAATGAAGTAGAATAGACTTCCTAGTCACTAGTACTTTCTCTTGAGGTTATTTGTGAAAGAGGTTCATCCTAAACTTATTAAACACATCTCAACTTCTTGGGTCAGAGCCTCATGGGAAATCATGTTTTCCATTAGGAGAGGGTCAAGGTGTGTCTTCTATTCTTAGGCTCCAAGTGCTAACAATGCAACATGGGCACAAACAGAATGTGGTGCATGAGTAATTGGAGCGATGTTCTTTTCTACACAAGTCCAGCATGACAGTCAGTCTCTCAACAAAGATGGCAACTAACAACTAACAGGAAGGTATTTGAAAAAAAGTACATCAACTGGGAAACTTCTGGAGAATGCAGAGACTCATGCACCTGAAGGGCTGGGGTGGGTGGGGTGAGATTGCATCATGCTACTCATAACACTTTGCAATTTAAAACTCATGAGTTGTTCATTCTGGAATTGTCTATAGCTTACAGAAAGGGAAACCATAGATAAGAGGAACTATGATAGTCCAATTTCTGTAAAACAAATACCAAGAGGCAATCTTGTGAGTGGTCAGAGAGAAACAGTTGATCATGAACAAGACAGCATTAGTGGATTTTCCTAGAGAATATAAGAAACTGGAAGGCATTGGGAGGACATGATGGAACTTGTTTTTTAAACATCAATAATTTTATACCTTGCAAAACTCTGCTTCAAAAGATAAGGGGAGATTTGTACAAGGAAAGGTTTGTGGTGAGTAAACAACACTTCAAGAAATGCCAATAGAGCCATCAAGGTTAAAGGAAATGAAAAAAGACATAACCTTGAGCCAACATAAAATAATGAGAAATAGTGGTAGTTGTAGGTCAGTAGCTCAATATGGTAGCTAAATATAGCCAGAACAATGGAGTATTTAGTTTCTAACACTTTTCTATGTGTTTCAAAAATATAAGTGTAAAAAATTGTACTCTATATGTGTAATAAGAATTTCAATGTATTCCACTGTATTTAAAAATAAAATTTAAAATAAGTAAAAATAAATGAGTGCAAATGTAACACTTAGAAGACAAAAATAACACTTATAACATGAAAATAACACTTAGAACCAAACAAACATTGATGCTGAATGACTACAAGACTCCATTTTTCATTGCTATCAGGAAATACTTAAGGCTGAATATTTTGTGAATAAAAAGTCATTTAGGTCAGAATTTTAGAGTCTGAAAGTCCAAGATAAAGAGATGCCATCCCCTTGGCTTCTGGGGAGTACCCACTTTGCTCTTCTCCAGCATAGTGACTGTCATCAGAATGGGGACAAGTGGAAGAGGAAAAATCATATGGAACAATATGAGCCACAGAGCAGAGAGGGGCAGTCTTGATATTTCATAACAACTCATTTTCTCAAAAACTCATTCCAAAAGACTAGCGTCCATTCCTCCTAAGGGTGGTGTACACAGTGACTTAATTAATGCCTAGTAGACAGCACATTTGAAAGGATGCCCTGCTTCAGTGCTACCACAATGAGGCCCAAGTGTCCAAAACATAAGTTTGTTTGGTGACAAATGCTATCCAAGCCATAGAAGACACACAATGCATGAAGTTATAGCCTATGACAAAGATAAAAACCAGGACTCAGGGACAAATCTGTAAGATTAGTAAAACTTTTCTATTATTTGAAACAAATTTGGCATGAATAAAAACTGATTGTCATAAATTTAAGATGTTAGAGCTCGCAGAACAATCACTAAGGAAAAACTAAACCATGTGCAAAAAGAAGAAAATAAAATAAAAATGGTACAGAAGAAAAATGAATCATTAATATGAAATAATGGGAAATTGATGAACCAAAAACATATAGGTAGAAAACAAGTGGCAACATAGAAGAAGCATTTTCTTCATTCCTATTACTTTTTTCATGACTATTACTGAATATAGATCCAATTTGTTCCAATTTTATAAAATATATTGATAAAGTTGGGTAAGTAGCACACATCTGTGACTCTGGAAACTCAGGAGGCTGAGGTAAGAGGATTTCAAGTTTGAGGGCAAACTTGGTGACTTATGGAGAGCCTGTCTAAGTCATCATCATCTGGGCACAGTGGCACAATGCTGTCACTAAGCTACTTGTGAGACTGAGGCTAGGGCATGACAAGTTAGATGCTGCCATCAGCAACTTAGCGTAACACTGTCTGAAAATCAAATATAATAATATTAAAAAGTGGCTGGGGATGTAGCCCAGTTTTACACCCTTGGGTATAAGACCTAGAATCCAACAAAATTATTCTGCTGTTTACATCAGATTCACTTTATATTCCAAAACAAAGAAGGGATGAGAACAAAAATAAATATAAAAAATATAAATGTAGCAATCAAGAGCCCACCACAGTGGTTCAGTGACTCCGTAGACTGAGGCAAGAGGATTATGAATTCAAAACTGCAAGTGATAAAAATAGAGTTCCTCTTGCTGGAATGGTCTGGCTGCAAAATAAAAGCTAAGAAAGGTAAAGCAAGGGGGAAAACCCACAGATACAGAAAGTAATTTTTAAAGCTGGTGTGGGATGGACTAGCTGAACTTAGGGATGAAGCTTCCACACTCAAAAGAGCAAAATGCAGCCCCTGTTTGCTTTATTTATATGAGGGAATATCAAAGGTTTTCCATAGGATGTTCTTTGCCAAGTAAGGTAGAAGGTGGGCTTTGCAGTTCCCAATGGGTTATGCCCAACTCCAGAGCTACAAGACGGTCATGTGCTTTGGGCAATCTAGTGCACTCTGGGGATATTTGGATATTTCCCAAGGTTAGACCTAAATCTCCATGGCTCCATACCCAACTAAGACCCTCAAGTAATTTATGGGTGGCACTCTGGATATTCCACCTATTTACTTTGCAAAACAAAATGATGAGCTGTTATTTCAAGTTCCTGGATTCTTGTTCTGAGAGTGTGACAAACTATTATCATAATACAAAAAAGAACTAGTAGCAAACATCTCATTCCAATAATATATCATGCAGAGTGTTTCAGCGTGTTTCCAGGGTTAAAGCCATTCCATTCTTGAAGTATTTCCAGTTTGAGAGTTAGGATCCGTAAGATCGATTTGGCTTTTTTGAATATCCTGGATGTTGTGCTATAACTCCATAAGATCCAGGCTTTATTATTTGCAATGCCAAATGCCCATTAGATGATTTAAAATTTTCCCAATCCCATTGGGAAGTCTTATATTTGGCTGCAGTAACACAGACCTTCATAGTCAGATGGAATTTAAGCCTTTCCTTAAACTTGAAAGCAGAAAGCTCATTACCAATATTTATGACACAAATTTCTAAGGCATTCAAGATAGCTTCAATATTTTTATCAATATTTATGATTATTGAGGGCTTTGGAAGTATGTTGAGCCAAATTATTAAGAAAATTTTCATGTTGAATATTCTGAGATATAGCCACCGAGGCTGTATCTGTAGAAGTGATATTAAAATGAATAAAATTTAAAAATCATCACCAAGAATTATGAGTTCAAAAGCTCGCTTAACTCTGGTCAACTGAGAATGCATTTATTATAAAACCTGAACAGCAGGATCAGCATGCCTTAGCTCTGAAATTTTGACTGGTAGTAAGACAAAGGAAGACTGGTGAAGGATTAATATTCCTATCCCTCTGTTATATCTAGTGATGCAATTATGTAAATTGCACTTTTTACAGGCTACAAGATATTTATCATCCTTTCTCTTAACTCTCACATTTTCAGTAATTAAAGCATAAGGATATTGAACACAGGCCTGCAGGCCATACCAGGAACCCTCTTTACACCTCCTGCCTACAAACTCAGGCATAGAGCTGTCATTGTAATATAGGAAATCCGAGGCTGCAATTAAGCACCAAACATCTTTTTGGATACCGCCTTCACTGAAGGTTAGGATATTACCAACAAAACCTCCAGGGATCATGGCATCTTTATGTGACTGTCTATTGTAAATTCTTTGAGACCAGTCTAAAAAAATCCACTATTTCTAGAATCTTTTTGTTGTATGAGCAAGACATTTGCACAGTCTATTAATTTAGGAAAGGTGAAAATTTCTATTGCAGAATGATTAGGACAGTAAGGTATTGGCAGACGTTCTGTGGCAATGACTGCCTTCTTATGAGAAAGTCCCATTTTAATAACTGTTGGGACATATTGCTTAGAGTCCCAGGGTCCAGTACGATTGGCTAGTCTAGACACCCCATATGCTATTTTCTTCTTCAAAAGATACCCTGAGATAGTCAGCATGCTTACCATGGGACCAATATATACGTAGTTGTCCACTGTAATCAGTATAATTAAATCCAGTCACAGGAATGGGTGTAATCTGTGTATCTGTAAAACCACACATTACACGAGTATCATTGGTAAATACTGGGATGGGTTCTCTGGTTCATATCACTGGGTGTACCAAAGGCGGGTCTGGAAAATATGTCCAATTGTTTTATCCCTGGAACTCATTTATCGGACAGCTCAAAAGAGCTAATATGGCCTCAAACATTGTGGCTGCAGACTTAATTCCTCCTTGTGTCGAACTATCTGTTGAGGTTGTAGCATTAGATTCTCCAATTGTTTCCATGATGGTAGATTACACATTCAGTCTCTCTGGGCCTTATTCGTCCTCTTCCTCCTTTGTAGCTTTCACTTCCTGCTGGGGGTCAGAGCTGACATCTCTGGATCAATCTTCAGTCATCTGAACCTCGGTTCTAGGTCCTCCATATCTCATAGCATGTTCAGATACCCCAATAGGATGAGAGGCACCTCCTGGGAAAACACAAGCATGAATTCTACCCCACATTATCTGATCCTTTCTGTTGCTATGTTTGTAAATCTTTCCACCAAACTTGGCCCAAGGAACCTGTTGCCTTGGAAGATGTGTCTTTTAGCTGCAGTGTTAATTTCAGAGTCACAATTTGGAAAAAAAAATTAAAAGAAAGCATTATTAAGGTTATTTTGTGGGGCCTTATCCCTCCCCTTTTTTGTAACTGTAGCTTAATAGATAAATAAGTTCATTCTACAATGGCTGGACCTTGAGGCTTCTACAGAATACCAGATTTATGATCAACACAAAATTGATGGCAAAACTGCTGATAAGAAAAATTAGTATAAGCTGGAGTATTATCAATTTCAATCTGTAAAGGAAATCCTAATGCTGCAAAAGTAGCTAGACAGTGAGAAATACCATGTTGAGTATTTTCTTTTACACAGATAGTGGCAAAAAAAATGTAGAGTAAGTATCAACAATAACATGAACTTAACACTCTTTGCCAAGTTGAGGGATGCGACTTACATCCATTGGCAATAACTGACTTGGTTATAAACCATGGGAATAACCCCAGTTGGTGAAGATATATATGTATAAAACGTTGTGAGATTTGATGAACAATTTGAAAGTTTTTCCCCAGGAATATTAAATTTTATATGTAAAGTATAAGCATTCTGATGATGTAAAGAATGTAAGGTTTGTGCACAATCATATAAAGATATGTATTCACAAACAGCAACAAGGTTATCAATCTTATCATAACCTGATGCTAAATCATCTGGAAGATTAGAATGTGTCCTTATATGGTTAATGAAACAAGGATGGTGACACATTTGAGTTGTCTTTTTTTAAAGTCTAAAACAATTGAAATAACTCTTGCAATTGTGTGTTTCCAGTAGTAGATGTTTCAAATTTTTTTGTAACAGGAACTGGATGTAAACTATCTGAATAAATATTGATTGGTTCATTTGCAAAATGAATTAAAGCACAAATGAGAGGTTGTATTTCTGCTCATTGTGCAGAAGTATAAAATGTCTGTATTATTTCTGTATGAGCATGGCTACAGAAACCTGCTTTTCCTGAATTTGATCCATCAGTAAATATTGTTAGTGCTCCAACTATTGGTTAAGCACATAAAATTTTGGGAAAAATAAATGTAGTCACAAGAGCAAACTGAATAATTTTATCATAAAGATAATGGCTTTCCATTTGACCAGGGAAATTAGCAAAAGCTATCTGCCAAGTATTAGAAGACTGCCAAAGCCAATCTTGCTCTTGAGTAGAAAAAGGGGTAACAGTAATAATAGGCTATGATCCAACTATCTGCAAAACTCATGTTCTTCCTTTAATAACTGCACAATAAAGCCATGGAATGGAGTCAATGACTTTTGAGGAGAATGAAGTAGGAAAGGACACTCAATAATTCCCAATTATTGCCATATAGCTCCTGTAGGGGTACAAACATTGGGAAATGTTAATCAATATATAGGCTCTTGTGGATTAATTATAGTAAGATGTGCAGTCTTCATGGCAGATTCAACCTTTGTTTTGGCAATCCATTTTGCTGCCAAAGTTGATGAGAAGGTAGAGAAGGATCTCCGTGTACAATTTGAAACAAAGCACACAAATCTGCAGTGGCTAGTTTTAAACTTGGTCACAGCCAATGAATATCACCTAGTAACTTTTAGAGGTCATGTGCCTTGGGAAATTTAATGTGCTTCGGGGAGCTGCAATAGTTCCCAAGGTTAAATCTAAATCTCCAGGACTATATAGAATAGTCTGCTTCAAAGAGTAGAATACACATTTTACTCCAGTGTGTAGGAAACATTGTGCGGGACTTGCCATCTTAAATCCATATAAATGTCAATAAATTTAAAAGCTCTGAAATCAGGACAAATATCTTTTGTAACTAAAATTAAATCAAGTTTAAAAACAGAAAATTTAAAAATTTGCTAACATGTAGCAATTAGACAGTGTACTCTTAGGAAGAATATTTTTTTTTAAAAAAAAGAAAATAGTTTAGGTGGATAAAAATGAAAGCATACATGCCAAAAATTATGAAGTGCAGCTAAAGTAGCCCCCAGAAGAAAATTTATAATGACAAATCCTACATTATAAAAGAAAAACTGACCAAACAAAAACCTAAATTTGTGCAGTAACTAGACAAAGAAAAGCAAGCTGTAATCAAATTAAGCAGAGGATAAATTTTAATAAAGAATAGAGCAAGAATAAAAGAAATAGACAAAGGAAGAATTAAGAAAACATCTTGATTGTTCAAAAGATTTGCAAAATTGATTGTTCAATTAACCAAGAAAAGAGAGAGAGAGAGAGAGAGAGAGAGAGAGAGAGAGAGAACTCAAGTTAATAAATATCAAAAATAAAAGTGAGACCATCAAAACAGACTCCACAAAAAATTAGAGAATTTTAAGGGCATATTATGAACAACTGAATGTGAACAAATTCCTATAAAACTTCCATTAAAACTGACTTAGACATAGAAAAACTAAAAAGACTTAATATGAGATTGAATGATTAAAAAACACAATAAAAATATCCATATCAGAGCTGAGCATGGTTGGTGCATGCCTGTATCCCAGTGACTCGGGACGCCGAGTCAGAAAGAGCATGAGTTCAAAGCCAGCCTCAGCAAAAGCAAGGTTCTGAGCAACTCAGTGAGATCCTCTCTCTAAAAAGGAAAAATAGGGCTGGGGATGTAACTCGGGAGTCAAGGGCCCCTGAGTTCAATCCCTGGTATCCAACAACAAAACAAAAATCCATATTAGAAATGTGAAGTGAAACTTTCAAACTATATCTAGCTCTAAAAACACATAGATGACTTTATGTGAATTAAATCCTAAGGCCTCTACCAAAGAACTATTTGAATAAAAAAGTTCAGCATTTGTGCAGGATATAGCACCAATAAATCAATACAATTTTTGAAGCTGAACAATAAATATTCAAAGCAAAATTATTTAAAAATTCCATTTATATTAGTTTCAAACATTAAATTCATATCAAAAAATTTAAAAACAAATATGTCTTATAAGCAGAAAATACTATAAAAATGTTTAAAAGTCTAAGTAGGCATCCAATATGGAAAGCAGTATGGAGATTCATGGGAAAGCTGGGAATGGAACCACCATTTGACCCAGCTATCGCCCTTCTTGGACTATTCCCTGAGGACTTTAAAAGAGCACATGATAGGGATACTGCCATATCAATGATCATAGCAGCACAATTCACAATAGCTAGACTCTGGAATCAACCTAGATGCCCTTCAATAGATGAATGGATAAAAAAATGTGGCATTTATACACAATGGAGTATTATGCAGCACTAAAAAACGACAAAATCATGGAATTTGCAGGGAAATGGATGGCATTAGAGCAGATTATGCTAAGTGAAGCTAGCCAATCCTTAAAAAAAAAAAAACAAAAGCCAAATGTCTTCTTTGATATAAGGAGAGCAACTAAGAACAGAGCAGGGAGGAAGAGCATGAGGAAAAGACTAAGGTTAAACAGAGACAAGTGGTGGGAGGGAAAGGGAGAGAGAAGGGAAACTGTATGGAAATGGAAGGAGACCCTCATTGTTACACATAATTACATATAAGAGATGGTGAGGGGAAAGGGTGAAAAAAAAACAAGGGAGAGAATTGAACAACAGCTGATGGGGTAGAGAGGGAAGAGGGGAGGGAAGGGGAGGGGGGATAGTAGGGGATAGGAAAGGTAACAGAATACAACAGTCACTAATATGGCATTATGGAAAAATGTGGATGTGTAACCGATGTGATTCTGCAACTTGTATTTGGGGTAAAAATGGGAGTTCATAACCCACTTGAATCAAATGTATGAAAGATGATATGTCATGAGTTATGTAATGTTTTGAACAACCAACAAAAAAACTTGTTCACATAAAAAAAGAGGTCAAAGCCTTGTACAATGAAAACTACAACATGCTAAAGAAAAAGAATTAAAGAAGACCTAGAAGATGGAAATTTCTACCTTGTTCTTGAATAGGTAGAATTAATATTGTCAAAGTGACCATGCTACCAAAAGCAATATACAGTTTTAATGCAATTCCAATCAAAATCCTAATGACATTCCTCATGGAAATAGAAAAAGAAATAAAAATTAATCCTGGAAAAACAAAGAGAACCAGAAGAGGCAAAGCAATCCTTAGAAGAGGAAGGCAGGTGGCATCACTATACCAGATCTTAGACTATACTTCAAAGGAATAGTAACAAAAAATGTGTGGTACTGGCAACAAAATAGACAAGTGTACCAATGGTACAGAATAGAGAACACAGAGAATAACCCATATAAATACAGTTATCTCAAACTAGACAAAGGTACCAAAACCATATTGGAGAAAAAAAATAGACTTTTCAGCAAATGGTGCTAGGGAAACTGCAAATCCATATGCAGCAAAATAAAATTAAGACCCTCTCTTTCATCATGCACAAAACTCAACTCAAAGTGGATCAAAGACCTAAGAATTAAACCAGAGACTCTGCACCTAAGAGAAGAAAATGTAGGTCCAAATCTTCATCATGTTGTATTAGGCCCCGACATCCTTAATAAGACTATTATAGCATAAGAATTAAAACCAAGATTCAATAAGTGGACGGATCAAAACTGAACAGATTCTCAGAAAAAGAAACAATCAGTGAGGTGAAGAGACAGCCTACATCCTGGGAGAAAATTCGTACAACTCACACATCAGATACAGCACTCATCTCTAGAGTATATGAAGAACTCAATCCTGACACACACACACACACACACACACACACAAAAAAAAAAAAAAAAAAAAAACCCACAACCAAAGAACCCAATTGATAAATGGATCAAGGAACTGAACAAGCATTTCTCAGAATATGATATACAATTGAGCAACAATTATATATGAAAAGTTCAACATATCCATTAGAGAAATGTAAATCAAAACTAAGATTTCATCTCACTCCAGCCAGAATGGAAGCTCTTATGCATATAAACAATAAGTGTTGGCAAGTATGTGGGGGAAAATGCACATTCATGCATTGCTGGTGGGGATGCAAATTGGTACAGCCAATATGGAAAGCAGTATGGAGATTCCTTGGAAATTTGGTAATGGAACCACCATTTGATCCAGCTATCCCACTCCTCAATCTATATCCAAAGGACTTTAAAACAGTATACTACAGGGACACAGCCATATCAATGTTTATAGCAGCACAATTCACAATAACTAAACATTGGAGCCAAACTAGATGCCCTTCAGTGGATGAATGGATAAAGAATATGTGGTATATATACACAATGGAATATTACTTAGCACTAAAGGATAATAAAAACATAATGTTGGCCAGTAAATGGATGGAGTTGGAGAATATTATGTTAAGTGAAGTTAGCCAATCCCAAAAAAACAAATGCCAAGTATTTTCTCTGATATATGCAGGGTGACTCACAGTGGGGTACGGAGGGAGACCATGGTAGGATTAGATTAACTCTAGATTGGGAAGAGGGGTGATAGGAAAATGGAGGGGGAAGGATGGTGGAATATGATCAATATTATTATTCAAAAACACATGTATGAAGATTTCAATTTGGTGCCAACATAACTTATATACAAAGAGATGAAAATTGTGTTATATAAGAGTTGTAATAGAGAAAGAAATGAGTACATGTATAATGGCATAAATTAGCATGAACATACTTTATATACAGAGATATGAAAAATTGTGCTCTATGTGTGTAATAGAGATTGTAATACATTCAACTGTTGTCATGTATTTAAAAAATAAATATTTTTTTTTTTTTTTTAAAAGAAAGGTATTGGAACTCGTTGGAGACACGATCAGCCTACAAGGTAAAAATTGTAACACCTTGAAAACACAGAGATAGAAGGGAAGATGCATGAACAACAAGAACAATGTGCCCCAAACAAAGATGCTACATTATTAGAATCCACGGTCAGAATAGCAGGAGAAATAACAGAGGAGGGGTGGAGGAGGTACATAATTTTCTGTGAATTAAAGCATGATATAAGAGCAAATACAGGCAGCAGAAGATCATTTTGATAAAGAGCTACATAAGCAAATACAGAAAGCAAAAGATTCTTTCAATAAGGAGACAGAGATTCTGAAAAAACAAACAAATTGATATCCTTGAAATGACAGAACCAGTAAAGCAAATTAAAAAACTCAATAGAAAGCATCTCCAACACAATAGATCACTTGGAAGACAGAACTTCTGACATTGAAGGAAAAATATGTAATCTTGAAAAAATAAAGTTGACCCCAGTGAAGATGGTAAGAAACCATGAACAGAAGATTCAAGAATTATGAGATAACATGAAAAGACCAAATTTAACAACTATTTGGATAGAGGAAGGCATAGAGGTCCAAACTACAGAAATGGACAATATATTCAATGAGATAATATCAGAAAAATTTCCAAATATGTAGAGTGAATTGGAAAATCAAATACAAGGAGCATACAGGACACCAAATGAACAAATCACAACAAATCCACACCAAGGCACATTATAATGAAAACATCTAGCATTCAGGAAAAACAGAGTATTTTAAAAGCTACAAGAGAAAGAAATCAGATTACATATGGGGGAAACAAATTAGTATCTCTGATGTCTCAACCGAGACCCTGAAATCTACAAGATACTTCAACAACTTATACCACACTCTGAAAGTAACACATGCTTACCAAGAATCATACCCAGAAAAATTAAATTTTGATTAGCAATTCAATTTCAATTTAGATGTTATTTTTATTGCAAAATAAAAACCTTCCATGATACACAAAATTTAAAAGAATTTATAACTAAAAACCTGAACTACAGCACATCCTTGGCAAAATATTCCATGAGGAGGAAATGAAAAACAATATTGAAAATCAGAAAAGGAAGGCATCACTCTAAAGGAAAAAAAAAAAAACTATCAAAGAGAAACCAATTCAAGTTAAGTACCAAAAAATTAATAATAATAATAATAATAATAATAATAATAATAATAATAATAATAAATAACTGGGAATACAAATCATGTCTCAAAAATAACCCTGAATGTTAATGTCCAAAACTCAACAATCAAAAGACTGGCAGATTTGATTTAAAAAATACCCAACAATATGCTGCCTCCAATAGACTCATCTCATAGGAAAAGACACCCAGAGACTGAAGGTTACAGGTTGTAAAAAATATATTTCACTCAGGCTGGGGCTGGGGCTGAGCAGTAGAGTGCTCACCTAGCATGTGTGAGGCCCTGGTTTTCATCCTTAGCACCACATACATACATATATAATACATACATGCATACATACATACATACATACATTAAATAAATAAATAAAATAAAGGTATTTATCTATAAAAAATAATATAAAAAATAAATATTATCTATAAAAAATAAATATTAATATTAAAAATCCTACCACTCACATAGAATGTGGAAGCAAGCAGGGTTTTCCATCCTTATATCAAATAATGTGGACTTCAAGTGAAAGTTAATAGGAAGGGATAAAGGAGGACTTTTCATACTGCTTGAGGGAACCATACACCAACAAGACAGAACAATTATAAATATACACACCCCCCAAACAATAGAGCATCTATTTTCAAACAGACTCTTCTCAAGTTCAAGTTCTAAGTAGACCAAAAGACAATAATTCTGGGTGACTTTAACACACCTCTTTTACCACTGGATAGATCTTCCAAACAAAAGCCAAACAGAAACTATAGAACTCAATAATACAATCAATAACTTAGATTTAACTGACATACATAGACTATTTCATCCTTCAACAGGTGAAGACACTTTCTTCTCAGCAGCAAATGGATCCTTCTCTAAAATATACCATATATTATGCCAAAAAGCAACTCTAAGCAAATACAGAAAAGTAAAGATACTACCCGGCATTCTATCAGATCATAATGGAATGAAATTAGAAACCAATGATAAGAATAAAAGCTACTCCAACACCCGGAGACTGAATAATATGCTAGTGAATGAACAATGGGTTGCAGAAGACATCAAAGAGGAGATTTAAAAATTCTTAGAGGTGAATGAGAACACAGATACAACATATCAAAATCTCTAGGACACTATGAAGGCATTACTAAGAGGAAAGTTCATTGCATGGAGTTCATTCCTTAAAAAAAGGAAAAGTCAAATAAATGACCTAAAATTGCATCTCTAAGCCCTAGGGGAAAAAAATGAATCAATACCAAAAGCAGTAAAGGACCGAAAATAATTAAAATCAGAGCTGAAATCAATGAAATTGAAACAAAAGAAGCAATTTAAAATTGACAAAATGACTGGGAATGGAACCACTATTTGACCCAGTTATCCCATTCCCTGGTATATACCCAAAGGACTTAAAAACAGCACACTACAGGGACACAGCCACAATGTGTTAGCAGCACAATTCACAATAGCTAAACTGTGGAGCCAACCTAGATGTCCTTTAATATATGAATGGATAATGAAAATGTGGCATTTGAACACAATGGAATGTTACTCAGCAATAAAAGAATAAAATCATGGTATTTGCAGGTAAATGGATGGTGTTGGAGAAGATAATGCTAAGTGAAGTTAGCCAATCCCAAAAAACAAATGCTGAATGCTTTCTCTGATATAAGGGGGCTGACTATAGTTGGGTAAGTAGGGGGATCATGGGAGGAAAAGATGAATTCTAGCTAGGGCAGAGGAGTGGGGGGAATAGGAATAGAGGGGGCAGGGGATTATCGAGGGTGGTAGAATGTGATGGACATCATTATCCAAAGTACATATATGAAGACACGAATTGGTGTCAACCTACTTTATGAAGACTTCATATACCAACAGAGATATGAAAAATTGTGCTCTACCTGTGTAGTAGAAATTGTAATACATTCTGCTACCATACATTTTTAATTTTTTTTTTAAATTTTCAAAATGAAAAGTTGGCTCTTTGAAAAAATAGATACATATGATAACCCCTTATACATGCTAATGTAGAGAAAGAGAGAAAAACTTCAACTACTAAAATCAATGATGAAAAAATAAATATCACCATGAACACTAGAGAAATACAGAAGATAATTAGAAATTATTTTGAAAATTTGTACTCCAATAAAATAGACAATACTGAAGACATCAACAAATATCTAGAATCATATAAAATTACCCAAACTCTCTGAGGATGATATACACAAGTTAAACAGATCATTTTCAATCAATGAAATAGAAGACACCTTCAAAAGCCTACCAAAAAAAAAAAGGACTCAATGCATACAAGACCTTGAAAGAACTAACACCAATACTCCTGAAATTATTCCATGAAATAGAAAAAGAGGGAACACTTCCAAACTCATTCTATGAGGCCAAATCACCTTGACTCTAAAATCATACAAAGACACATCAAGAAAGATACCTTCAGACCAACCTCTCTAAAAAATAGATGCTAAAATTCTGAATAAAATTCTGGCAAATCAAATACAAAAACATATCAAAAAGATTGTGCACCATGATCAAATGCAATGCATCCCAGGGATGCAAGGTTGGTTCAACATATGGAAATCAATAAATGTAATTCATCACATCAGTAGATTTAAAGATAAGAATCATACGATCATCTCAATAGATGCAGAAAAGCATTTGACAAAATAGAGCACTCCTTCATGTTGAAAACACTAGAAAAACTAGGGATAATAGGAACATCTCAACATTGTAAAGACTATCTATGCTAAGTCCCTGGCCAACATTATTCTAAACAGAGAAAAACTGCAGGCATTCCCTCTGAAACCTAGAACAAGACAGGGATGCCCTCTCTCTCCACTTCTCTTCAACATAGTTCTTGAAACACTGGCCAGAACACTTAAATGAAAGAAATTAAAGGAATAACTATAGGAAAAGAAGAAGTTAAACTAGCACTATTTACTGATGATATGATTTTATACCTAGAAGACCCAAAAAACTCCACTAGAAAATTTCTAGAACTAGAATTCTGTGGTGAGCCGTTTTTATAGACCGTGGCCGCCATTAGAAGATGGCGCCGGCTTCCACTGTGGCCTGTGATAAACAACTCCTTTTATGGAGAATTGGTGCGCAATCCCTTACCACCCTATGAGAAAGATCCACGTGGCAGCTTGGGATTGGTATGCGGGAGGCTTTATTAGGCTATGCTTGGGCGCTCGGCGGGGGTCGCTAGAAGATGATACTTGAATCAAGGCCTGAATAAACTGCTGAAAGAAGAATCCTGTGTCGTGTTTTCCCTTGCTGGCGAGGGGTCGCGACAGTTGGTGGCCCGGACGGGGAATTATATTCCTCGAACCCAGGATCCAGAACTTTCAGCAGTCAGGGTGGTGCACTGGTAAGTTCCCAGGTAAAGTGGGAATCCTCAAGCTAATAGCGGGACACTCCCCTGTAAAAGGAAGAGAGCGGGGAAATTCATAAAAAGGGATGCTCCCATGTAAAAGGAAGAGAGCGGGGACTTTTGTACTTTCACTTTCTTTATAGTTCTAAAAACATTATGGGTGTTACCTCTTCAAGCCCAATTTTGTTGGCCCTAGATGGGTTGCTACGTTCAAAAGGACTTAAAGTAAAGCAGAGCACTTTACAGATGTTTTTGAGAGAGGTTGATATAGCGGCTCCTTGGTTTGCCTTTTCAGGGAGTCTTACGATTCCTAGCTGGGATAAGTTAGGGAAAGATCTAGATTTCGCTCATGAACAAGGCACCTTAGAGGGTGGCGTTATACCACTTTGGAAGTTAGTTCGAGGATGTATAACATATGGTAAATGCCAAGAAGCTGTGAGTGAGGGTCAGGCCGTTCTTGAACAACTACATGAGGAAAAATCTGAAGGATCACATAGTAAAGTGGCAGAGAGTATTAAGAGTAAGAGTAGTGAGAAGACAAAAGAGCCTGAAAATAAAAATAGGAGAAGGCTCTATCCAGACTTGACCGAATTCAAAACACCTGAGGACACAAGCGGCTCAGAGTGTTCTGAGGACCTTGATATATTGTTACAACAACTACGTAAGACAAAAATGAAAAAGAAGAAAAAGGAGACACAAGGCGCACATGCCTACTGTAAGAAGGGGGAGGGATCTAATATTGGTCAACAAAATTCTGAGGAGGAAGAGGTTGAAAATTTAGAAAAAGATATGATGCCTGTTGCCCCACCCCCGTATGTGGGGGGGAACCAAGGTTCTGGGAGATCTTTTCGTGCGCAAGTTTGGAGGACAGTTAATACAGATATGGGACTTGCATACCCTGAATTTCAGGACAATAACAGGGGAAGATATCATGAGCCTTTAGACTTTAAGATAGTTAAAACCTTGGCAGAATCTGTCCGCACTTATGGCATAGATGCCGCTTTCACTCTCACTCAGGTGGAGGGACTTACTAGATTTTGTATGACTCCTTCAGATTGGGCTAGTCTGGTCCGCGCTTGTGTTTCCCCAGGTAAATATTTGGATTGGAGAGCATTTGTGCTAGAGGGTGCAGTAGAGCAAGCTGCCCAAAATCACGCAGCGGGGCGCCCTGCCTGGGATAAGGATATGCTTTTGGGACAAGGCAGGTTTGCTAATCAACAAACAGGATACCCCCCTGAAGTATATGAACAGATAAATAACATTTGTATCCGTGCATGAAAATCACTCCCAAATAGAGGAGAAGTGTCTGGCAATTTGACAAAAATTATACAAGGCCCCACAGAACCTTTCTCAGACTTTGTCACCAGGATGGTAGACGCCGCAGGAAAAATCTTTGGTGACCCTGATACGGCAATGCCCTTGATTAAACAACTTGTTTTTGAACAGTGTACTAAAGAATGTAAAGCAGCTATTACCCCTTATAAAAACAAAGGCATAGAGGCCTGGATGAAAGTCTGTAGGGAAATAGGTGGGCCGTTAACTAATGCAGGCCTTGCTGCTGCTGTCCTTCAATTATCACGTAAATCCAGCCCGGTTGCCGGAAAGTGTTTTGGGTGTGGTCAAGGAGGACACTTTAAACGAAAATGTCCTAACAAGAAGGGAACATCCAGAATTGAGCACACTTCTGTTAGCCGTCAACCAGGCTTATGCCCCAGATGTAAAAGGGGAAAACATTGGGCTAATGAGTGTAGATCAGTTAGAGACATACATGGTCAACCTTTAAAAGATAGAAACATGCCAAAAAACGGCCGGGGGGGCCCCCGACCCCAGGGCCCACAAGTATATGGGGGCAATGGAAAATGGGACAATGGAAACCGAGTCATGGCCGTCCCTGCGCCATCCCAAGAATCGCGGAGAGCCACTGCAGGTGCCGCGGGACTGGACCTCTGTTCCGCCGCCAGACTCGTATTAACACCCAAAATGGGAGTCCAACTGGTGGAGACTGAATTTAAAGGACCTTTACCACCTGGCACTGTGGGCTTGTTAATTGGGCGTGCTTCTTCCGTCCTACAAGGCCTTCATGTTTTTCCTGGGATTATTAATCCGGACACGGTAGGAACAGTGAAGGTTATGGTGGAGGCCCCAAAAGGCATTGTGTCCATTTCCCCAGGAGACCGGATTGCCCAATTGCTAATTCTACCCAGTTTGCATACCCGCTTTCCTGCTGATTCCTTTTTAAGGACAAGTGATGAGATTGGAGTCACCGGAGGGAATTCTGTTTATTTGTCCTTAAATATGAATGACCGTCCTACTTTAAACTTAACTATAGAAGGCAAATCAATTTTGGGATTACTAGATACTGGAACAGATCGTAGTAAAATTGCACAAAAGTACTGGTCAAAGGGGTGGCCGGTGCAGCTCTCGGATCAATCACTAAGAGGTTTGGGATACGCTCAAGCTCCACAAGTCAGCTGTAGGCATTTATCATGGAAGGATTCTAAAGGGCATTCTGGCACTTTTCAACCATATGTGCTTGATCTCCCAATCTCTCTATGGGGGTGTGATCTTATGAAGGACATGGGGTTTCAACTTAGTAATGAGTATTCAACAGTAGCCCAAAAGATAATGCAGGACATGGGATATAGACCAGGTTTTGGATTAGAAAAAAATTTACAGGGACGTAAACATCCCTTGGAACCTCAACAAAAACTTGATAGACATGGGCTGGGTTTTTCCTAGGGGCCGCTGAGGATCAGGTGCCCATTACCTGGAAAACAGGGGAGCCGGTGTGGGTTCCTCAGTGGCCGCTCCCCTCTGAAAAATTGACTGCAGCTTATGCTTTAGTACATGAACAATTAAAGTTGGGACATATAAAGCCCTCCACTTCTCCATGGAATACACCCATATTTATTATTAAAAAGAAGTCTGAAAAATGGCGGTTGTTACATGATCTACGGGCCATTAATGCTCAAATGCAGCTCATGGGACCCATTCAGAGAGGTTTGCCTTTGCTTTCAACAATTCCAAAAAATTGGCCAGTGATATGTATAGATATTAAAGATTGTTTCTTTTCCATTCCATTACATCCTCAGGACTCCAAACGTTTTGCTTTTGCTCTGCCTTCATGTAATCATGAGAAACCTGATCAAAGGTTTGAATGGGTGGTTTTGCCTCAAGGCATGGCCAATAGTCCTACTATGTGTCAAATATTTGTAGGAGCAGCCATTGTTCCACTCAGACAAAATTATCCATTGTTAAAGTGTGTACATTATATGGATGATATATTGCTGGCAGCCAAAACCAAATATATGTTAAAAACAACTTACATTGATTTGGTACATTTATTACAATCAAAGGGCTTGCTTATTTCACCTGATAAGGTACAAACAGGAGATTCTATTGATTTTCTTGGTGCTAGTATCTCTTATAAAACTATTACACCCCAAAAGGTAACTCTTAGGACTGATAATTTACATACGTTAAATGATTTTCAAAAATTATTGGGTGACATAAATTGGATTAGAGGTTATTTACATATTCCCAATGCTGAATTAAAACCCTTGTATGAAATTCTTAAAGGTGATTCAGACCTTTCTTCCCCTCGGCATCTTACTGAGGAAACAAGGTCAGCGCTGCTGAAAGTGGAGGGGGCTATACAACATGCTAGCCTTTGCAGGCTTCAAGAGGATAAGCCTTTTCAATTATGTGTGCTCGCCACTGTACGGCAACCTACTAGAGTGTTGTGGCAAGATGGTCCTTTATTGTGGATACATCCACGTATATCCCCTGGAAAATCCCTTGAGTATTAGCCTGATGCAGTTGCTTCTTTAGCTATGTTAAAAATACAACAAAGTATACAATTTTTTTGGTTTTTCTCCAACGTCTGTGATTGTCCCTTATACGTGTCAACAAATTCAAGTTTTGTGTGCTAACCTGGATAATTGGGCTGTATTACGATGTTCTTTTCCAGAAAAAATAGATAATCACTATCCTTCACATCCTCTTATTACATTTGTCAAAAAACATCCTATTATTTTCCCTAAAATCACTTCTTCTACGCCTATCCCAGGAGCTACAAATATCTTTACAGATGGATCTAAAACTGGTATTGGAGCCTATGTGGTAAATGATCAACCTCCTATCCAACATCAGTTTGCTCCTGGCAATCCACAATGGGTAGAATTACAAATTGTCATAAAGGTGTTTAAACAATGTCCGTTTCCTTTTAATTTAATCTCAGATTCTGTTTATGTAGTTCAAGCTTTAAAAGTGTTGGAAGCAGTGGGTCCCATACACACATCAGGAGTAATGTCTTCCCTTTTTCTCCATCTTCAAACTTTGATTTAAAATCGCTCCGCCTGTTTTTACCCCTTACATATTAGAGCCCACACAGGTTTGCCGGGTGCTCTTTCTACTGGTAATGCCAAAGCTGACCTTGCTACTCGTCCTTCTTGGATGTTCCTTGTTTCTTCTTTAGACCAAGCTAAAAACTTTCACAATCAATTTCATGTTAATGCACGAGCACTTCAAAAGCGTTTTACCATCTCCCGCACTGATGCTCGACAGATTGTGCTGGATTGTCCTAAGTGTGTTATTTTACATCATCCTCCTTCTGTGGGCGTAAATCCTCGTGGTTTGCGGCCTTTAACAATATGGCAAATGGATGTTACTCATGTCCCTGACTTTGACAAGCTTAAATATGTTCATGTGTCTGTGGATACTTGTTCTGGCATTATCCATGCTTCTGCTTTGTCTGGCAAAAAGGCTGAAAATGTTATCACGCATTGCTTGGAAGCCTGGGCAGCATGGGGCTTACCACAGACCATTAAAACGGACAATGGTCCAGCGTATACTGGACGACAATTTTCTGCCTTTTACAGCCAGATGGGTATCCAGCTTGTCCATGGTTTACCTTACAATCCCCAAGGTCAGGGCATTGTAGAGCGTGCTCATAAGACACTAAAAAAGATGTTAATAAAACAAAAAGGGGGAATTGGCTTAGGCCACACCCCGAAAGAGCACCTCTCCCTGGCTCTATTTACTATTAATTTCTTGAATCTGGACATCCAAGGGCGCTCTGCCGCAACTAGGCACTGTTCGCCCTCGGCCCCGAATTTTGGGCAAGTTAAGTGGAAAGATGTACTTTCGGGACAATGGTATGGACCTGATCCCGTGCTGGCATGGGCACGAGGTTCTGTCTGTGTTTTCCCACAGGACCGGACGGAGCCGGTGTGGGTTCCAGAACGCCTGACAAGAAGAGTCCCGACATCAATCAACCAACAACAGGAGGCGCTACAACAATCTCATGATGAGGACCATCCTTCTACTGAGTGTCCTGGTTCTAATGCTGATATCGATGGTACAGGGGACATCAATGCAGTGGTGGGCAGTAGCTCGAACGTGGCCAATGCCAATGCCGGTTCATAGCAATTCTAGTGTTCTCCCCACTCTTTTTTCTACTTCATGTGAGATGTCTGCTCCTTGTGTTTCCCCTAGAGGGGACCAAGACCGGTACTTCAATCTCTCTCGCATTAATCTCACAGGAGTTTTTTGCTTCAGTTATTCCAAAGGTGATTGCATCCACTTAAAACTTAAGAACTTGACTAACTGGGAGGACCCACTGCAGTACAGTCGGGTCTCGTCAGGAGTTTTGTATGCAGCGCTTTCACAGATTGCCTCAGGGGTGTCGCAGGGCTCAGGAACCCCGACAAATAAATCTGAGTTTAATATAACCACTTTGGCCATTACTTCCCAGGCGCTAATTCCGTTGTCTCCTTCTAATCAGACCTCTAAAGCCACTCATTTTAAGGCTTCTCCTTATTGCACCCCTGAGTATGGCTTCCCTCCAATATTCACGCCTTGCCAAGATCATTCTTGGGAGAAACATCAGGTCACTAAATGTTTCTCCTTTTCCCCCTCTCTTAAAAGATACTTGTATAATTCTTCCAACAATAATTCCTCTATAGGAGCAGGTTGGTCCTGGTTTCAATGGTTGATTTCCAATGAAAAGGGGGCCACAGCCGACATCTCCGCTTTGGCTCAATTACAAGGAGTCCAAGGTTGGTTGTTTAATGTTTCTGGCAATACCCAAGAATTAAAGTGGGGTAGGAGACTCAAAAATATGTCACACAATACACAATTAAGTAATGCAACTTTACACCCTGCAGCAGTCTGTCTCCAATCTCCGTTCCTGTTTCTTTTGGCTAATCTTTCGGCTAATGATACATCACAGGGGATGCTTGATTGTTCTAATATTACCTGCTATTTGTCTGAGTGTTGGAATGGCTCCTGGACTACGGCAGTGGTCATGAAAGTTCCGACTTTTGTCCCAATTCCGGTTACTGCAGATCCAGAGTCTTTTCCTATTGTTGAATTGATTAGAGCCCGTAGAGATTTT
This sequence comes from Marmota flaviventris, assembly GCF_047511675.1. NCBI lineage: Eukaryota > Metazoa > Chordata > Mammalia > Rodentia > Sciuridae > Marmota > Marmota flaviventris. Next base: position 3,436,640 of record NC_092510.1, on the reverse strand, counting down.
GGAATTACGGCAGCTATAGTGACAGCTGTGGCGGTATCTGCTGCTGCAGCAGTTACAGCTGGAGTAGCCATGGCCAGCCAAGTACAAACTGCTGCCACTATTAATCAGGTTATTCAACAAACATCCACCGTACTTGAATCCCAAAGTAAAATTAATCAACACATTTTATCTGGGATTTTGGCTGCTAATCAAAGGATAGATCTGCTTCAAGCTCAAGTTGAGGAATTGTCTGACCTAGTACATTTGGGTTGTATTGATCAACGTGCACATTTATGTATAACCTCTGTCAGATTTAATGATTCCAGAAATGCCTCCCACATCATCGGGGAATATCTATCCGGAACCTGGTCCTTGGAAGCAGAAAACTTGATCCAGTCTCAACTAACACAGATTGCTGTTTTGAATAGTACCCGTGTCGAACCAGTGACGTTGGGTCAGTTCACCAGTTGGCTATCCTCTGCCTTTTCCTTTTTTAAGGAATGGGTGGGAGTGGGCATTTTTGGGGCAATGTGTTGCTTCGGTGTTGTACTTTGTTTGTGGCTTCTCTGTCGCCTTAAAGCTCGCCATGCGCAAGAAAAAGCTATAATTGTACAGGCTCTTGCGGCCTTAGAAAATGGCATTTCTCCACAAATCTGGCTTGCACATCTTAAACAGTGATTTCTGGGCATGGCCATTGCACCCCAAGTTAGTTTCACATTGCACTGGGATTGGCATGTCCTCTTCTTTATGCTCTCCCGGTGCTGAATAGCCCTTGCACTCTGCAGGTCTTGTTACCATTACACGCAGATGGGTTTCAGGACTGGTCTTCTCAGCTGCAGACTCTTTACCTTCCTCTGGGGCTTAGGGATTGTGTTGCCAACTTAAATTTTGTCATCATTACCAGGCTACCTGTGTTATCCTACTTCTCACCATTGTCACGATACAGGATGCGAGGCAAAGCACTGCACTTGAGTGATCCCTCAACGGACCTCAAGGAAAGCATGTCCTATTGCATGCGGGTTTGACATCCACGCCCCGCCCTACAAAAAAAGGCATCGGCTGATATGGAACCAGGTCTAGGGAAGGGCCCTCCTTAGGACTGAACCATACATTGCAGCCACTTCTGCACAATGGGATAGGACCTCTACTTTCGCCTGCATTGTTTTATAAAACAGAAGGGGGAACTGTGGTGAGCCGTTCCTATAGACTGTGGCCGCCATTAGAAGATGGCGCCGGCTTCCACTGTGGCCTGTGATAAACAACTCCTTTTATGGAGAATTGGCGCGCAATCCCTTACCACCCTATGAGAAAGATCCACGTGGCAGCTTGGGATTGGTATGCGGGAGGCTTTATTAGGCTATGCTTGGGCGCTCGGTGGGGGGTCGCTAGAAGATGATACTTGAATCAAGGCCTGAATAAACTGCTGAAAGAAGAATCCTGTGTCGTGTTTTCCCTTTCTGGCGAGGGGTCGCGACAGAATTCAGCAAAGTGGCAGGATATAAAATCAACACCCATAAATAAAAGACATTTCTGTATATCAGTGACAAATCCTCTGAGAGGAACAAGAGGAAAACTACCCCACTTACAATATCTTCAAAAAAAGATACTTGAAAAATCAACAAAAGAGGTGAAGGATCTATACAATGAAAACTACGAAACACAAAGGGAAGATTAGAAGATGGAAAGATTTAACTTGATCTTGAATAGGCAGAATTAATATTATCAAAATGACCATACTACCAAAAGAATTCTACAGATTTAATGCAATTCTGATCAAAATCCCAATGGCATTCCTCATAGAAATAGAAAAATCAATCATGAAATTCATCTGGAAAAAACAAGAGACCCAGAATAGCTAAAGCAATTATAAGCAGGAAAAGTGAAGCAGGTTGCATCACCATACCAGATCTTAAACTATAATACAGAGCAATAGTAACAAAAACAGCATGGTACTGGCATCAAAACAGGCTGGTAGACCAAAAGTACAGAATAGAGGACACAGAGACCAACCCACAAAACTACAATTATCTTATATTAGACAAAGGTGCTAAAAATATGCACTGGAGAAAAGATAGCATCTTCAACAAATGGTGCTGGGAAAACAGGAAATCCATATGCAAGCAAAAATAAAACTGAATTCCTCTTCCTCACCATGCACAAAAGTTAACTCATAATGGATCAAGGACCTAGGAATTAAACCAGAGACTCTCCAAATAGAAGAAAAAGTAGGCCTTAATCTCCATCATGTGTGATTAGACCCAAACTTCCTTAATAAGACTCCTTTAGCACAAGTTATTAAAACCAAGAATCAACACATGGGATGGATTCAAACTAAAAAGTTTTTCATCAAAAAAAATAGAATAGAGAGCCTACATCCTTGGAGCAAATCTTGACCCCTCACACATCAGATAAAGCACTAATCTCTAGAGTATATAAAGAACTCAAATAACAACAACAACAAAATAATAACAGAATGAATAAATTGGCCAAGGACCTGAAAAGACACTTCTCAGAAGAGGATATACAATCAATCAACAAATATGTGAAAAAAATGCTCATCATCTCTAGCAATCAGATAAATGCAAATCAAAACTAAGATACCATCTCACTCCACTCAGAATGGCAGCTATTATGAAGACAGACAACAATACGTATTGGCGAGGATGTAGGGAAAAGGGCGCACTCATAAATTGCTGGTGGGACCACAAATTGTTGCAGCCAATATGGAAAGCAGTATGGAGACTCCTTGGAAATCTCGGAATGGAACCACCATTTTACCCAGCTATTCCTCTTCTCAGACTATACCCAAAAACTTAAAAACTGCATACTACAGGGACACAGCCACAGCAATGTTTATAGCAGCACAATTCACAATAGCTAAACTGTGGAGCCAAACTGTTTGCCCTTCAGTTGATGAATGCATAAAGAAATGTGGCATATATACACAATGGAATATTACTCAGCACTAAAACAGAATAAAATCATGGCATTTGCCAGTAAATGGATGGTGTTGGAGAATATTATGTTAAGTGAAGTTAGCCAATCCCCAAAAAACAAACGCCCAATTTTTCTCTGATATATGGGGGGTGCCTCACAGTGGGGTAGGGACGGAGAGCATGGGAGGATTAAATTAATTCTAGATAGGGAAGAGGGGTGGGAGGGAATTGGAGGGGGGAAGGGGATTAGCAAGGATGGTGGAATGTGATGGTTATCATTATACAATGATATGATCAACATCATTATTCAAAATACATGTATGAAGACGTGAATTGGGTGTCAACATATCTTATATACAAAGACATGAAAAATTGTGATATATTTGTGTATTAAGAATTGTAATGCAGAAAGAAATGAGTTCATGTATAATGGCATAAATTGAGGTGAACATACTTTATATACAGAGATATGAAAAATTGTGCTCTATATGGGTAATAAAGATTGTAATGCATTCCACTGTTATCATTTATTTAAAAAATAATAAAAAATATTTAAAAAATTAAAAATAAAAAAAAAACATGACCTTAAAAAATCTGAAAAAGAGAGAGAAATTGTGAGATGGGATGGATGTGGTGCTACACACCTGATATATCCAGTCTTCTGGAGGCTGAGGTATGGGAAATCACAATTGTGAAGCTGACCCCAGCAACCGAGTGAAACCCTTCCTAATTTTTTTAGAAAAGTAATAGTAATTTTAAAAAATTAAATTAATAAAAAAAATAAAATTTTAATTTTTAAATAAAAATTTAATTTTTTAAATAAAAATTTAAAAAGGGCTGAGGATATAGTTCAGTAATAGGAAACCCTGGAAATTCCATGCAGAAATAAACATTCGATCAGCTACATTTTGTTTGCCATATTACATACAGTTTGACAAATACTATGAAACCCCGTGTCAGTTTTATATCAATGTCACATAAATATCACATTTCACACATAAGCATATTTAAATAGGACAATTGCAGAATTTGAAAAAAATACAAATACAGATCAGCAATAACAGACTGAATTACACACCCTGAGAATAGATGATAGGACTCCTCATTATAAAGAGGACTGCTTCCCTCAGATTCATCTATGATAACACACCATCAAAATTTCACCATGATTTCCTTTTAATTGAAAAAGGGACCAAACCAAAAAGTTTGAAAATTCTCCTGGAAGGTTAAATTGATATGAAATTAGCCAAGAATTCTGAACTCTAACAGCAAAAGCAGGAGCTATAATTACCAGGCACTAATGCATATTATAAAATTATCATAATGCAGTAATTTGAGGACCAAAAAAAATCACAATGCAGGAATTTCATAGATGACTCCATATGTATGTAAATTTCATTTTTATTGTTAAGTGCAATGAAAAGGCCTAGATAAATGAAACCATCTCCAGCAGAGGATTTTATGTGAATGAACAAGACAACCCAGCATGAAAGGAGGTGTGGGAACTGGAGGCTCAGAGCACTGGTAGGGCTTGGGTGCAAGACATGAGTGGTACTGGAGTATACTCCAGCACCCCAAAGAAGCACATGTTGAGCAGGATTATGTTTCAAAATTATACCAGAATAGGAGGTTCCTGGTATAATTTGGAATAAGTGTTACCATTATCATCAAGGAATCATGACATCAACAAAGTCCACCCACGAACCCACGTGGATGTAAAAATCATACACTTAATTGCAATGGAAAAGTCATTATAAATCAAACCCTAACCAGGCCAACCTTAGCAACTTAGCTAGACCCGCGCTCAGAATAAAAACTAAAAACTACCAGGGTCAGAGCTGAGTGGTAAAGCACCCTTCTGTTAACTACCAAAACACAAAACAAATAAACTCCACAAAACTAGCTCAGGAATAAGCGGGGTCCCTGTACACCACAGCTCCCCTCCTGCAGGAAAACAGTGTTTGGAGGATTTTGCATTTTATTTAGAGGCAGGGTCTGTCTCATCTAGCTGAGACTCTAAGTGCCTCCCCAAGTTGCCAAGGTTGGCCTTGACCTCGCAATCCTCCTGCATCAGCCTCTCTCCCCATCCCCAGCCTCTAGGATGACAGGTGTGTGCCATCACTGGGCTAGGAAATTGGATTCTTCTAGTGGTCCCACATATCAATCACCACAGCCTGGGAAGACGCCAGGCAAACACGCTCACTTGTTACTTAGGACTTGAGCAGGGCCTGAGGCTGCCCCAGGGAATGGGAGGCTGCGAGATGTATCCACCACTGTCATGCTCTCTGCCACTGTCACACTCTCCACCCGGCTGGCCAGGGGGACTGAGGGGCGCTGTCCCCAATGGGCTCAGGCCTGTGGACGCAGAGAGCGCCTAGAGTCAGGGTCTGCAAACTCGGGTTCCAGCCACAGCGGGTCCCCCCAGATGGCCTCCCTGCCCCGTCTCCCTCCCCAGCCTCCAGGCACCACTGCACACTCACAATTTCCTGTTGCCCAGCAGCCAAGACTGCCCTGGAGAGCTTTAGCTGGTGCATGGCAGGGCCACCCAGGATCCGGCATGGAGCTAAGCCTGGAGTCCAACTGCAGGAATCCTAGAAGCCTGGACCTTGGAGAAATAAATCCCAGCCCAAGCGCGGAGGCCCGCCCCCCTGCTCGCTGGCTGCACTCAGGATTGGACAGAGCTCAGCACAGGGGCTTCTGATTGGACAGGGCCTCAGTCAGTCTCTGCTCCCCACCCCCCAACTTGAGCCCAGGGTGCCTTCTTTTTGAGTGACAGTGGAGTGATATCTGCTCCAGGCAAGAAGGAGGCCAGAATGGCAGGGTTCGGTACAGCTTTTTTTCTTTTTTCTTTTCCTTTTGAGGTCTGGGCATTGGGTTAGGATCAGGGTGAGAAGAATTCTAAGTTCTGTTGGGTTTTGAAGTTAGGAAATTGAAGTCATTTCTTGAAAGTTTCATCACCTGGGCCTCCACCTATAATAAGACCTCCCAGAGCTACTTCGGGTGCTGACTTTTTCTATGTTTATCTGTGCAACTTCTACAAACAGAACTCCCCTTTCACCCCTTGGGAACTGCCCAGTGAGTCATGGCTTGCGCTGGTGGAGGCTCACGTGGTCCTGGCAGGCGCCTTGGAGGAGGCTCCCACCCCGTTTGCAGCGTGAGAGCTGATTTTCCTCCAGCTGAGTTGAATTGGTATCTCTAGCCCACATTGTACTGGAGGCAGAGTAAGGAGATCAGCACAGAAGAGACACGGAGAGCACAGACCTGGGTAAACCCCAGCCGCACCCGGGCTTCCTCACTCTCTGGCCACTGAGGGTTGAATTCAGAAGACTTCTGAGCCCCATCCCCAGCCCTATTTTGAATTTTATTTAGAGACAGGGTCTCACTGAGTTGCTTAGCACCTTGTTTTAGCTGAGGCAGGCTTTGAATTCGCCATCCTCCTGCCTCAACCTCCCCAGCCCCTGGAATGACAGGCATGTGCCGCATTTTTTGTTCTTTCTTTTTGAGAGAAATACCTGCAGTGGCCACAGGATAACAGCCTTGCACAGATCAAGGCCACCCTGGGTACTTTCCCTGGTTCCTACCAGTCCCCTGCATCCCCGGCAATAAGATCCCGCCTCCTCCAAAAACCAGAGACACCCTGTGCAGGTGTGCATTCTTAGTATCAGCTGAATACTCTGAACTTATCAAGAAAAAAAACAGACCCTACCTGCTTGTCTTGATGCAAACAAATCCAATGTGTTTCAACTGAGAGCTCTGTGTCTTGTCCCCCCAATTCAGGGATGCAAAAAGTCACATAATACAGAGAAGACATCTTCTTAAGAGGTGCTCCAGGGTCTGTCATTTAATGAAAAACAATTTGGGTTTGATTGGGAGTCCAGGAAAGCCAATTCCAGGATTTCCTAATTTGGCAAATAACTTCATAGACTCCAATGCACCCTGCTCCTCTCTACCTTTGTTAACTGCAGAGGCCTCAAGATTACCTGCCCCCTGGGACCCCTGCACCTGCAGATGAATGCAGGGGTGGGGGGGTCCTTTCTTCTCCATGCTGAGCCCTGAACCTCCACCTTCCCACAGGCTCAAACACCTTTGGCAGCATCCAATGGGGTAGTGGTATAGAAAATTCTGGAATATAACTAAAGACATTTTCTCATCTGGCTAAGATGCTATCAATTTGGTCCCATGGTTGTTTTCAGTACTTTTTATCTTTTTCTGTTTTATTGGTTCTTCTTAGTTATACATGACCATAGAGTAAATTTTGATAAAATTATCCAAACATAAAATATACCTTATTCTCATTAGGACCCCATTCATGTGGGTGGGCATGATGGGTAGATTCACTTAGTTATTTTAATATATTTAAATAGGAACATTAAGGTGGATTCATGCTACTGTCTTTCCTGTTCTTATCTCCCCTCCCTTCCTCTTGCTCCCCTTTCTCTCATCTACTGAACTTCTCTTTGTGCCCCACCTTCTTTGTGATGTAGATAACACATATCAGGGAAAACACGTGACTTTTGGTTTTGGGGGATTGCCTCATTTTACTTTAGCATGATAATCTCCAGATCAATTCATTTACTGACCAATGTTATGAACTCATCCTTTTCTTAAAGCTGAGTAATATTCCACTGTGTATACATACCCCAATTTCTTTATCTATTCATCTGTTGATGGGCATTTAGGCTGGCTCCATGATTAGCTAGTGTTAATTGTGCTATCATAAATATTGATGTGGCTGTTTCCATGTAGTATGCTGATTTTAAATCCTCTGGTTATATTCTGAGGAGTAGGATAACTGAGTCAGATGGTGGTTCCAGTCCTAGTTTCTTGAGGGATCTCCATCCTGCTTTCCAGGGGGTTGCACCAATCTGTAGTTTCTCCAACAAGGTGTGAGCATTCCCTGTCCCCCACATCCTCACCAATTTATTTTTACTGTGTTCTTGATAATTGCCATTCTGACTGGAATAAAAGAGAAGCTCAGTGCAGTTTTAATTTGCATTTTCCTAATTGCTAGATTCGTTGCCTTTTCAGTATTTATTAAAAAAAATATTTTTTCTACTTGTACTCAGACCCAACACGTTTATTCTATCCATTTATTTTTCTGTAGCTCTGAGGATGGAACCCAGTGCCTTCTCCTTGGTGTCCTTCTCCTTGCCCCAAGGACAAGGTAACAGAATTGTCCATAGCTAGATACGAAGAATATTTGTGTCCATTAATCTTCTTTCTTTTCATTAGTCACTTAAAAAATCTCTTTGCCCTTTCCATAATAATGAAAGTGTCTGAAAGACCTTTGATTATATATGCCACATTTTTTTATCCATTCATCCACTGAAGGGCATCTAGGTTGGCTCCACAGTTTAGCTATTGTGAATTGTGCTGCTATAAACATTGATGTGGCTGTATCCCTAAAGTGTGCTGTTTTTAATTCCTTTGCATATAGTCCAAGGAGAGGAATAGCTGGTCAAATTGTTGTTTCATTCCCAGATTTCCAAGAAAACTCCATACTGTTTTCCAGATTGGCTGCACCAATTTGCAGTCCCACCAGCAGTGTATAAGTATGTCTTTTCCCCACATCCTAAACTCATTCTGTCCTGGTGTGTATTTTCAGGTCCTATTTCATGCAAATGCACTTACAGAAAAAAGTGAACCTATCTGCTTTTCTTCTTCCTAAAGCAAACCAGACATGATTCATGTCATCAGGGCAATGGATCCTCCTGCAGGTAAGTTTGGGTTTCCCAGTGATGACAGCTTAGGGTCTGTGATGAATCTAATTTGCTGTTCCCTATTGTTGTTAGAAGACTAATTTTTTCTTTTAATGATTCTGAATACAGACTTTAAAATATTCTCAGGGTCTATCTGTAAGTATGAACTCTGAGCTGTACTTAAATCCTTCCAAGTTACAAAAACAATGGGTTATTTTTAGGATTATTTTCTGGAAATAGCTGCCATTCATTCACCCAAATATTCTTCAGGATTTTCTCCTTCTTGATCCTGTAGCTTATATATGTCACAGTGGCTCTGCTCCCAGCATAGCACATGGCTGTTGGTGGCTGTGCCCTCCCTGATGTGCAAGCTGTTTCTCCTTAGTGCTCTTCAGAGTTTCCCCAGCTAGAAATCTGCCACAAAGAAATACTTCCAGCCCAATTTTTCCTGAGATCCAAACCCACTTAAAGCAGGATGTGTCCTCCTCCCAGATTTCACTTGTCCATCTTACTTTAGCGATGGGAAATGTGGTAAAGTTGAACTATGTGGCAACCGTGAATCAAAGTGTGCTCCTTTGTTGCTGCTGGTATTATTATTATTCTGGTATCAGGGATGGAACCCAGGAGTGCTTGACCCTTGAATCACAGCCCCTGAACTTTTCACATTTTATTTAGAGACAGGGTCTCCCTAAGGTGCTTAGGGCCTCTGTAAGTTGCTGAGGCTGGCCTCAAACTTGTGATCCTTCTGTCTCAGCCTCCCAAACTGCTGGGATTACAGGTGTGCACCACTGTACCTGGGCCACATTATTTCACCTGTGACTTATGTCCCTCTCTATGAAAGGTGCAGTCTTTCCAATGTAGTTTGCTTTGAACAGGGTGTTAACCAAATACCATCACATTGCTAAGAGCCACCGTTTAGGAGGCCCCTTCATTACCCTGCAGGGAAGCAGAAAAGTTCATCCTGATCCTGAGCCTCTGGGCTCTTCTGTGCTAGACAAGTGTGAGTGGCAGGTGCAATGGCTGGGAGAGGACATGCTGGACAATTTCTTTTAGCTCATTTTTATAAAGGGTTCTTATTCACCATAACTCATTCTAATGTCAATGAGCTATTAACACAGATGTAACTATATATTTTTTAAAATCACTTACAAATTGTATGATATTTAAGTGAATCTGTATTCTGTATTGTATGTATGATTTGCTGATACATTATGATGTGATCTGAAATTTATATGGAGGATGGGCATGGGAATCCCATGGTCCCAGAGGCTGAGGCAGGAGGATTGTGAATTTAAAGTCAACCTCAGGAAATTAGCAAGTCCCTGGGCAACTTAGGGAGACCCTGTCTCAAAATAAAAATGAGGGGGGGGGGGCTCAGGCTGTGTATCAGTGGTTGAGGACTCCTGGGTTCAATTCTTTGTAGGAAAAATAAACTCTTTGGTCACAGCTGGATAGATTCAGAAATACATAATTGCTCCTGGGTCTACACCATTTTTGTTGTTGAAAGTGTTTGCTCACGTTCCTTCATGCTCTGGAGAAAGAAGACCCATTTTTTTCATGCTGCTACTGTGCAGTTTTGTCTTCAGAAAAAAAGACTTTCTGGTCATTTTAAAGTAACAATGAACTGAGGTCTTAATTTCTGAATATTTTTGAAAACTCCTGACTTCTTCTCATTCCTACTTTTTCTAAAACTTTCATGTTTGCACAACAACATATTTTGAAGTAATACTGAAAATCATTCCTTGAATGCTCTGATTTGCAGGTGATTTAAACATGTTACTGAAAGTTTTACAATGCCGTGTGCTTGCCTTGCACATGTTTTAACATGAATTAAGTACAATGAAAGCAAAGTCTGCATTTCACAGAAATGTCCCTCTCTATGAAGGAGAACACAATGTTAGAACTAAAATTTTAAATTTTTATTTTAAAATGTTGTATATAAACGATTATACTTAAACATAAATGTTTAAATTATTCTTTAAAGGTTCATCGGTATATATTGTACCTACATGAAATAGTTGTTATGAGAACTGATATATATAATTTTATGTATAAAGATGTAAGGGAATAACATCTGTGCTGTGATCATGTGTGCCTTGTGGAAGATCTTCCTAGTGTCATTTCTGGGCTTGTCATGGTAGCAAACCTGAATATATTGAATATGTGAAAGAATAAAATAGTATATTTCCTGATCACCACATTTGGTAAAAGAAGAACTTTTTTCCCTAATGGTGTAGAGAATTTCTCTTTTAGAGAAACACTGTATGTTCTTACTCATGTACGAAACCTAAAAAAGGCATTGCACACACTTTCCAAAAAATATTGTTCCAGCAGATCATTCAACAAATCTTCAAGCATAAATTTCAGTCTTGGGCATTTGATTCCAGAAAAATGTCACCTTGAACTTGTAATAGAGATAACATCTTAGAGCTCATCTTTCAGGAATGGGCTGGACACCTGTCCTTTAATTAAAACCTTGAAACACCAACTCTGTTTTAAAACAGCACCAAGTCTGTTTTAAATGTAGTTCTATTTACTACTCTGGTTGTAAAGTCTTAAAAAGGAAAAAAAAATAACTATGCTCTTGGTAATTTTTCCAGAATGATCTAACATAGGCTAGTTATTCTGGCTAGAGGATTAACAACAATGTGACATATATAGCCACCTCAGAGAATTCCAAGGACAGATATAAAATTTCTAGTTCTCAGAACAGGATTGTGCAAATGTTCTACTATGTTGGTTTTTCTATTTTTTAACTGGAGTGTGAACACAGGGGCAATTAACCCCTGAGCCACATCTCCACCCTATTTTTATATTTTATATAGACACAGGGTCTTGCTGAGTTGCTCAGATCCTGTGTAAGTTGCTGAGGCTGGCTTTGATCTCACATCCTCCTGCCTCAGGCTCCTGACCTGCTGGGATTACAGCTGTGCACCTCCAAGTCTTGTGGTAATTCCTTTCTACTCTTTCATTTCAGGCAGGGACACAGCTGATATGTTATTAAAAGAACTGCATTGATTCTCCCAAGTCATGGGCATGAAAAACTGTAGAATAATAAAATTAGAAGCCAACAGCTCTAGAGAGCTCATTATGTGCCACAAACACTTCCAAGGTTGGTAGGCACACTTTACTTTTTCCCACATAGTCTCTGCAGGATTCACATAACAGGACTCTTTATATGGACAGCTGAGATGACTGGACCTCAGCATCCCAGGGTGCTTAAGAAGAAGCTATAGTAAATGGCAGCTCCAACTCGCAACTTCAACCGGTCCGACATCAGAGTTCACACCAACATTTTCTTGTTTATATATTACAAACATTTGGTCTGGTGGGAAATAAGCCAGAGTTAACATGGTGCTGACATGAAGTAACTCCGTGCAGGTCTAGTCTGTGGACACTTAGGGTCTCATTTCCAGTTTCTTGCCATCAACCCCCCTGAAATTTGGCCCAACTTATAGACATCCTATTATGCACCTGACAGACAATATCAGGAAATGGAAAATCAAGTAAGCTTCTGTCTTGGCCCAGACAACCTCAGACATGAGGTAATAGGAAGGAAATATATTCTAATTTAGATGGCACTTCTTTTGAGCCGTGACATGGCCCCATTTTTTAAAAATCCCTGGCTCTTTTTATTTTTTTCATTTTGAGACAACAGGGTCTCAGGAAGTTGCTTAGGTGTTGCTAATTTGCTGACATCAGTATTGAACTTGCCATTGTCCCATCTCAGCCTCCCGAGCCACTGGGATTACATGAGTGCACCACGGCACCTGGCTGACAATTCTTAACGTACAAGAAAACTGAAATATCAATATGTATGCCACTGTGGAGGTCCCAGTGAGATTGGCAGGTACTGACATGAGGTGGTGCTTAGAGATGAGTTCTCCAGGGTGTGAATGTGAACAGAACCTAGGTTTTTTTTTTTTTTTTTTTTTTTTTTTTTTTTTTTTTTTTTTTTTTTTTTTAATTTTGTGCTGGGAGCTGCTTTGTGGGTAAGTGCACCAGCACCTAGTTACATCTGGTCCTTTTGACTCTGTATTTTGAAACAGGGTCTCACTAAGACTCCCAGACTGGCTTTACCCTTGTGATCCTCCTGCCTCAGCATCTTGGGTCACTGGGATTTCAGGCAGCCACCACTGTGCAGGCACCAGAACTGAATTTTCATGTGGAATAAAAACACAGTTGGATGAATCTTCTTTTTTCTTCATGGAAGTGGTGTTCATTCGAGATTGATGAAGAAGGTCAGATTTGCAAAAAAAGACATTTTTGTTTGTTACTGTCATCACAATATTTTTATTTCCCCCCATAAGATGAACAAAGCCAGCAGACTGTACAGGAATATTCACAAAAGAAACACCATGTACACCGTGACTGGCGTTGGGGTCATGGCCAATGCCCTTCTTCTTCTGGTCCACATCTCCTTGAACATTACTGGGCACAGGCCTAAGTCCACTGACCTGCCCATTGGTCTCCTGGTCCCAATCCACCTGGTAATTCTGCTCATCAATGACTTCATAGCTGCAGATATTTTTATACCTCAGGGGGGAAGATGGGATGACCCGATATGTAAATTGCTTATCTACCTGTACAGGTTGATGAGGGACTTCTCCATCTGTGCCACCTGCCTGCTGAGTGAGTTCCAAGCCATCACCCTCAGCCTCAGGATCTCCTGCTTGGCAAAGTTCAAACATAAACCCTCATGTCATGTGTTTCCTTCTCTTCCTCTGGGTCATCTACTCATCCTTCAGTAGCCACCTCTTCATCTCCATTGCTGTTACCCCCAATTGGACCTCAGAAAACTTTATGTACGTCACAGAATCCTGCTCCTTCATTCCCATGACCTTCTTCCTCTGGCACAGCTTGTCCACGATGATGACCTTCAGGGAAGTCTCCTTTATAGGAATAATGGCTGTCTCCAATGGATACATGGTGGCTCTCCTGTGCAGACACAAGATGCAGTCCTGGCATCTTCAAAGCAACAGCCTGTCTCCAGTGTCATCCCAAGAACTGAGGGCTACCCAGACAATCCTGCTGCTCATGAGTTGCTTCGTTGTCATGTCCATCTTGGACAGCATTGTCTCCTATGCAAGAAACACACTGAAGGATGATCCAATATTTTACTGTATCCAGATCCTCGTGACCCATATCTATGCCTCGTTCAGCCCTTTGGTGTTTATTTGTACTGAAAAAATGTATAATTAGTATTTTCAGATATATGTGGGATAAGACAGTAAATGTTTCAGTAGCCAGTGGTGGATAAGTTCTGTTAAGGTGAAAAACTGTGCTGAATTTGGAGTGATTTATCATGACAAATTGTGTAGAGTCTTTGGTTTAAATGCAATGTAAGTCTCACTTCCTCTGTTAAACTATACACTTGGACATATGTGGATGACAATTACATCAAAGAAAGCCAAACTATGTGACTCTGTGAAATATTACGGGGATGTCATGTTTCTCACTAGATCCTTAATAGGGGCCTGTGAGTTGAATGTCACTTGTTGTAACCTGGGTTATTCCAAAGTCTTTTTAGATACAAAACAGTTCCAATGCTTCTCAAATATTGCATCATCTCTATTATCTCTTTTTCCAAACTACACTTGTAAACATATTCTACCATGAAATATCACATGATCCAGCACACACACAAGACACACTCACACACACACAGACACACACACGTTCTACATGCATGGAGTCAAACAGTCTTCTCCACATCATTGCTCTTAAAACCATGCTTTAAACATTCCATCATAGAAACAACTCAACACCTACAACCATAAGAATATGTAAAAAATACCCAATGGCCTCTGCAGACTCTGGAATATAATCAACTCTTAAAATGGAAGAATATTCTGGAACACGGGGCCGCCTAGCTGAGTCCTCAAGTTACTCTACTCAGTGAAGCCGGTTTAGTCGCAAAAGAACAAACATTATATAAATGTAGTTAAAGAAGGTGGGAGTTGGAATGGGCAGAGTGACAGAGCAGGAACACAAGGGCATCCCAGAAACCAAGAGAGGGGGTAGTGGGGCACTGTCCCTTGGTACGTGGAGAACCTCTATTCAGTTAGGAAGTGAGTGCTGTCCTGGGTGGTGGTGACTGTTGTACAAGAATGTGAATAGATTCAAGGCCACTTGACTGTATGCTGAAAAATGGTCAGAATGTTTATGTTATATACATTTTATCCTCATAAAAGTGTTTTTAGTTATCAACTCAGTTGTGGAAAATATTCTTTTTGAAACCATAAAGTAAGGGATAAGACTCTAAACGTGCCGCAGGGTCATTTGGTGAACTTTGAAACATCAGAGCTGATTTGTCCCAGTGATGTGAAGATTGGTTTTGAAAAGCTCACTTCTGATCTCAGCCTCTCCCAGGAGAGATGTTCTCCATGTGGATGCTGTTAGGCACCACTCTGCTGTTCAGCCTTCGAAAGATGTTAAGCATCGCAGTGAGTAGCTCCTTTCCTGGGTGAAAGTTACATGCTGTCAAAACACCGGGTTTAGACAGTAAGTCCCACGGGAAGTTTGCCAATCATGATAGCAGTGCTGCAAAAATTATGCACTTGTCACATATTCTATTTAATTAGAAAAATTAGCCAAATATAAAATACTCTCAAATTTAATGTCTTTATAAAAATATAAGTAGTAAAGGAAGCAAAGAATATGAAACTAAACATTTTAAAAATTGGAAAAGGAAGATAGAAAAGAGGAGAAAAGAGGATCAAATGATTACAGGACAGAACAAAGTGGCTGATTAAGTTATTATGAATAGGTGTTAAGTCTGAATCAATCAAACTCCTCAATCATTTGATATTGGGAAGCTGAGATCACAATAACAGCAAGACAATCCTAGACTGCACATCAAGGTGTACCTGTAAACCAGGATGAAAGGACCCAAGAGACATGCAAAACAACCCACCAAGGGCAGAATACACTACTCTGATGTGCTCAGAGCAGCTCTCACAAGAGGACACACACCAGGTCACAAACAAGCCTCTTTGATCTTAAGGACACTGATATCCTATCAAGTATATCAACAAGCACCATAGAGTGAAGATAAAATTAAAGACTGAAAACTGTCAATCCCAAATATGTGGAAATTAAACAACACCTTTTAACCAGTCACACACGGAGAACTCACAAGTGCAATCAGAAATTTCCTTGAGGAAAAAATGAGGATCAAAGTACCACCTACTAGAACTTGGGGGTGCATCAGGAGGATGTCACAGTGACGTAAAGCAAAAAGTCTCCATTCACAACCAGATTGAAAAAGAGAACCCTAGACACGAACAACCTCAGAACACTTAGGTTGGAAAGTGGAGCAAAGCAACAATTGATGGAGGAGAGTGAACCAGTAACACAAGACACACCACCCCTCCAAAAAGGAGCACAGAGACACGAGACTTCATGATGGAGGGCTACACATTTAACAATTAGCACCAAACCATCTTGATCTCCTTCAAATTCAACATGTTGAAAGCATCATCCATGGTGAAGGCCTGGGGTTTATCCATGGGACACAGGTGGCTCAGTATATGCGGATCAATTATAGGGACACCCAATAGCATAAAAAATTCCAAGGAAGGAGAGACACTGTCTCATGAGTGACATGTTGACATATGTATAAACACAAAAGACCCCACTGAATTCCTTTCAGGATTCTGACAGGCATTCAGAAGAACACAAATGCAACATCCCAAGAATTCTGTTTGCTAGGCTCCGCCCCCCAGCTCCACCCATTCGCTGGGCTCCCCTTGCTCTGCTCCACCCCACCTGCTTCCCTAGGCCCTGCCCCACACTGCCTGCTGGGGCGGGGCTCCTCTCACTCCACTCAGTTCCGCCCCCAGCTCTGCCCATTCCCTGGGCCTCGCCCTGCCCACTGCTCCTAAGGGCCTCCCAGGACCACTCTGGCCCAGCACTTTGGCTCTGCCCAGCTCCTTTTGCTAAACCTGACAGGGGGACAATAATGCTTCTCAATGACTTCTCGGTGGCCCTTCCACACCAGAATGAACTTGGAGAGGAGTCCCCTGCTCAGGTTCACCTGGTAGAGGTGGGAGATGAAGCTGGTGGGAGCCTGCCTGTCTTCTGCTGCCAGTTTGCATCCCCAAAGCAGGTGTGAAGCCTACCACTGTAGTCCCTCAGGTGCATATGAGGTTTCACACAGGAAGCACCAGGGTCTAGACTCCTTATGGCATAACGGGACTCAGGTATGATCCTTGCTCTGTGAAAAAAATTTGGACAGAAGCTGGGCATGCTGGCCCTGAAGGATAACCTTGGTGGCAGGGGAGGTTCACGCAGGAGGATCACAAGTTCAAAGCCAGACCTCAGCATTGTAGGAAGGTAATGTTGCAGGAAAATGAATGGCGTTGGAGAAAATAATGCTAAGTGTAGTTAGCCAATCCCCAAAATACATGCCGAATATTTTCTCTGATATAAGGAGGCTGACTCATAGTGGTGTAGGGAGGAGGAACATGGGAGGATTAGACCAACTCTAGATAGGGTAGAGGGGTGGGAGGAGAAGGGAGGGGGCAGAGGGTTAGCAAGGATGGTGGAATGTGATGGACATCATTAACATGTACATGTATGAAGACACGAATTGGTGTCTTTATACACAGAGTTATGGAAAATTGTGCTCTATATGTCTAATAAGAATTGTAATACATTCCACTGTCATATATTTAAAAAATACAAATATTTTTAGTTGTCTATGGACCTTTTTAATATTTATTTATATTCAGTGCTGAGAATTGAACCCAGGGCTTCACATATGCTAGGCAAGTGCTCTACCACTGAGCCACAACCCGAGCCCCTAAATTTTCTTTTTTATTTTGACTGAGTAATATTCCATGGTGGATATATACCACATTTTCTTTATCCATTCATCTGTTGGAGGGCAGTGTGGTTGGTTCCATAGCTTAGTTGTTGTGAATTGAGCTGCTCTGTACATGGATGTGGCTGCCTTACTGTATTAAGTGGATTTTTAAAAAATATTTTAAAATTGTAGTTGGAAACAATAACTTTATTTTATTTATTTTTTATGTGGTGCTGAGGATCAAACCCAGCGCCTCACATATGCTAGGCAAGCGCTCTACCACTGAGCCACAACCCCAGCTCCCTATAGTATGTGGATTTTAAGTCTTTTGGGTATATTCTGGGGAGTGGGATAACTGATTCAAATGATGGTTCCATTCCACGTTTTCTGAAGAATCTCCATATAGCTCTCTGTAGTAGTTGCAAAACTTTAAAAAACCCACCATCAATGTATGCGTGAAATTTTTCCCCTGCATCCTTGCTAGCATTGATAATTGCCATTCTGACTGGATTGAGCTGGAATCTCCGTGTAGTTTTAATTTGCATTTTTCTAATTGCTAGAGATGTTGATCATCTTTCCATGTTTGCTGACCATTGGTATTTCTTCTCCTGTGAAGTGCCTATTCAGTTACCTTGCCCATTTTTTGGTGTCAAATAGATGAGTTCTTTGCATATCCTGGAGATGAATGTGTCTATTTGAGAGGCAGATGGCAAAGACATTCTCCCATCCCATTGGCTCTCTCTTTACATTTTTTTTTTAAATATTTATTTTTTAGTTGTACAAAACACCTTTATTTTGTTTATTTATTTTTATGGGGTGCTGAGGATCGAACTCAGGGCTTCACATGTGCTAGATGAGCACTCTACCACTGAGCTACAACCCCAGCCCAACATTCTTGATTGTTTCCTTTGCTTTGAATAAGCTTTTTAGTTTGATAGCGTTCCATTTATTGATTTTTTGTGAGAAGGCATAGAGGTTAAATTTTATTGAATTACATATGGATGGCCAGTATTCCCAGCATCATTTTGTTTTAAAGGTGACCCTGGAGAATTCCTGAAGAATGAAAAGTAATTGGCTTAAAATGTTTTTTTTTTTTGTTTGTTTGTTTGTTTATTGCTTTTTTTGCTATCGTAGTAATGGATATTTTGTTATTTTTATTAACCTGAAACTGAAGTGAAATCCTGGAGCTGAGTTTAAAAATCCCAGAAGACATATTACCCCAACCACATGGTCAGTGTGAGACTGGACCAAGGAAGGTGGTCTCACATTTTAGAGAGAGGACCCCCAGAGCCACTTGGAATCCATGGGAGGAGCCAGGAACCACCCATCCCAGAGTAAAAGTGTTACAATATATGACATGGATTTGAACTAACTTGAATATGGATTTAAAAAGGAGAGAATGCTTGTGGGCTATGTGATTGGGAGCCTTCAGATCCCTCACACAGATGTGTTCAGGGAATTAAGAGAAAAGTTTTGAGTTCGATTCTCCCCAGGTTGCTACTATCCACCAGAGACTAAAGTAAAAGTAGGAGTAAGGTGACATGTTCCATTGGGGGAAGTCATGGTTCTGTGATCTCCAGTGGGATCTTGTCACCTTTTTGCAGAAGCTAAAATTAAAGCCCTACAGAGAGGTTAGTTAAAGATGTCTTTTCCTTAAAACAGTGCAGGATCCCCTCAGGTCCCCTGACTCCCCATGCAACCTGCCCAGGTAAGTGCCTTTCTCCTTCTCAGATGCAGCACCAGTGTGTGAGGGGGCTTCTGTGATTGTGATGAACAATCAAAATAACCAAATTATATGATAGGTTCTAACATAGCTCTAAATAATGCTTCCAGCTCTACCCACACTATTAGCTCAGAGGACTGTTTACTCTAGAATTCAGAGGAAAATGTTCTTCCTACTAGATTTTTGCCCATTAATTTGGTGACTTATGAAAATTTGTTATATTTTTAATAAGAAAAAATATTTTAAGTAAGTCATTTTAGGTTTTTATCCATTTCTCACACCACAGGGAGTTTAATTTGCTACTTCTATTTTTTTTCAAAGTGAATACTAATAAGGGTCCTGGTTATTTTCTGCTTCAGCGTGAGAAATCCATATTCCTATTCACCCAGGAAGAGATAAATGTTAACCCCAGAATTTTATTAAACACACTTGCTTTTTCCTTATTTTGCCTCAAAAACTCAATCCAAAATACTTTAAGCATTTTCTTCTAATACTGAGATAGTGAGAAATAATAATATATACCAAAATACCTTTTAATTGATCAGAAGGAAATGATATGGTTTATTTTTTCAAATGTGATACTTATAAAGAAATTTATTCTCACATTTTAGAGAAATAGGAAATAGCATTTTCTTAGGCTGATGTATGTTGTCTCCATTTTGATCTCACAAAAGTAAACCGATGGTGCTCTGTCTGCCCGAAGGTTTTGAACTAGAGCAGGGACTAGGGGTGCAGTTGCTTATTATCACAACCAAGGGACAGTAGTGACCACCCCTTCCTTGATTCTAAAGGTCCCATGGTGTCCTCCCTCCAGGTCATCAAGGAGAAAGGGGATGATAGTGGAGAGGTGATGGTGAACTTGATCTGTGCGATAACAGCAAATGACATATGCACTTTCATGTATCAAATGCACATCAGGAAGTAAGGATGCAAATCACAGTAACATGATGGTGTCCATGGGGCACCTGAGAAAGCAGCTATGTCCCTCTCCCTCCCTCCAGTCGGTATCTCTCCACACCCAGGCCCTAGAAGCCCAAGGTGCTGTGGGTCTGCTTTCCTCACCACTGACTAGGGTGCACCAACTGGGATGCAGAATGTGAAATATTTAAGTGATGGCTCCTTGGTCAGGACAGAAAAGGGTGTCTCCACTGGGTTACAGTTCCCTGGAAAGGACTTCACACCCTCAGCTCTAAGGAACTTGGGGATAATTTTTTTTTAAGAAATAGATTTCCATTCCCATTTGTTCTCCACTTAGGTTTCTCCTCTAATCTGCCCACTTAGACTTTCTTTGTTCTCCTCACTTGGCCCTCCCTCACTGTGACCTGTCCCTGAACTTCTTTTCCACATTAGTCTCTTTGGACTTAGGTCATCATATTCAGAACCTCCAGTCTGAGAAGAGCTTGTTTCCACCAGGGTTGAAGTCATGACCTGGGGCTCAGCCCATCAGGACAGCCAGAAGCTGCTCTGCAGCACCTCTCTCCCCAGAGCTGCGGAGAGGGTCTGGGATCATCCTGGTGCTGGACAGGCTTCTGTCTGCACCCTGATTCTCATGGTCAGACTAGTCCTGGCAGGTGTGAGTGGGGTGAGGC
Source organism: Marmota flaviventris (assembly GCF_047511675.1). Taxonomy (NCBI): domain Eukaryota; kingdom Metazoa; phylum Chordata; class Mammalia; order Rodentia; family Sciuridae; genus Marmota; species Marmota flaviventris. The sequence continues at coordinate 3,415,905 of NC_092510.1, read as the reverse complement.
ACAGCTGAAAGGGGACAGGCTCTGAGGATTCCTTTTAACTTGCTTTTATGAAATATCCACATTTTCGGAATGTTTTCTAACAAAACAGATACATTAGCACAGAAGTAGCAACATTGCATTCTTTATAAAACATCTACCTGTGAACCATGGAGGGCACTGTGGCTCTCACTGTTACAGACGTGTGTGACCCGCACAGTGTGCAGACGACAAGCTGCTTCTCTGCCTGCTGTGTCCTGGTACTGCAGAGAGCTAATGCCTGTGGGAGACCCGTGACAGCATCTGACTATGCCATTTCCCATGATCAGCACTTTACTAAAATGATAAGGTTTTCCAGTTGTAACCAGGAAATTTGTAATATAGAAAAAAGAGTAATTTTTCAGTTGTTTTCAGGCAATGCTCCCCAGAAAACCCTGTTATCTACCTGTGTTTGCTCCGTCCCTCCCTCCCATGACGATGCATGCAGGGTGCCCCCCCCCAGCAGGGCTGAAACTAGAGTCCTGTGCCCCTCCATCCACAGATATATTAGGTAGCCTGTCTCTCCTGTTTTTTTTTTTTTTTTGGATGCTCTCCATTTTATTTTCTAAACTGCATTAAACTGGATTGAAGACAAACCTGTATTTCATAACATGATAGATAATAATAATCATCATAATAATCATCATTATTTCATTTTATGTAATTTTTAAAAGGCCTCTTCAAGTGTTACATATCTGGTTTATGTTGCTGTAAAGGTATTTTGGGGTCAAAATGTGAGTGTATATCTTACAACTCACTTCAAGTGTGCACACAGGAATAGGCATCATCTACCCATAGCTACATGGAAAACAGAGAAACCATGTAGCACTGTGCCTACTAATAACCATCTGTGACTCTTCAAATGTGGAGATTCCTAGACCATTATGTGACCATTTTTCTTTTTTCTTTTCTTGAGCAAAACAAGGAGGGAATCTTCTTTAGCTGAATATGTGAGTGAAAAAAAAAAAAACTTCTTATTAAATTATTCATTTGGAAGAGATTAAATTTTCCTAATGTCATGAATTAATTTGCACTACTTCCAATGACACTTCCACAAAGATTTCAAAGCAATCATTTAACTAGGCTCAAACACTTATATTGTATGGACTCCTGCTTGTTTTTTCTCAAACCTCATAACAGATGTTATCAAACTATAATTTTCTAGGTAGCTGTGGAAGTGATTGCTAGTCTTACCCACTTGTTTTATAGATGATAGAATGTGGGTATATGTCGCTCACCTCACTGTAAATGTTACATACTTCATAGCTATAAAGCAGAATTAAGATGGAAATAAAGGAAAATACCTTCATTCTATATGGAGCTATACCATGAGGTTGTCACCATCAAATTTTCAATTACACTATTTTCTCTCTGTCCTCTGGAGAAATATCGTCACTTACTAAAAGAAGATATGACATTTTGTTCTCTTATATAAATTCCATTATCAGAGTGAGTTTGGATTTCTTTCTCCTAATTAAAACACTAAAAGCTATGACCCCCCCAAAAAAAATACTTAGATTTTCCTGGTGTGCTGGTGCATTGTGTACCTGTTATTTCAGCAGCTTGGGAAGCTGACGCAGGAGGTTTGTAGGTTCAAGGGCAGCCTCATCAACTTAGTGAGACCCTGTCTCAAAATAAAACTAAGGGGCTGAGGTTGTGGCTCCGTGGTAGAGTGCTCACCTAGCATGTGCAAGGTCCTGGGTTCGATCCTTAGCACCACATAAAAATTTTTAAAAAAAGATATTGTGTCCAACTACAACTAAAAAATAAATATTAAAAAAAATAAAAATAAAACAGCTAGGGATGTGGCTCAATGATTAAGCACCTTTGGGTTTAATGCATGGTTAAAACACACACACACACACACACACACACACACACACACACACTAAAATCGTGATTACTTTCCCCCATTTTTCCATATGCCAACGTGTGGAGAGAAAAGAAATTTTGGAATTAAATCCTGCTAAAAATGGATGGTTCTGCTGACTTAGATATGTTTTGTTCTGACATAATCAAATATATATAAAATAATGTCAGTGGTTATGTAAACCTGGGTTTAACATCTGGTACCAAATATATATATATATATATTCAAGAAGTCTGCATTCAGAGCTGACATTTTTAATATTTTATCTCTAAACTGGTGATGAGAAATCCAGAACAGAGAACACTGAAAATATAGAACTGTATGGGGCTTCATCCAGCATCCACACTCTTTCCTTGAGAGTTCTATGTGGACATTCCAGCCATCTGCCCCCCTTGAACTCAGTTTGGATGCTACCTACTGAGGTTTTATCAGGTTGCTGCACATGCTGAGACAAATTAATCCTGGCCCTACGAGTGGAGATAAACAGAAGAGGTTATGCTTGTGTACTGAGAGTTTGGAAAGGGTGCAATTAAAAAGTACTCACATACTTTGAGGTGGGCCGACATGGTGATTGGGGAGATTGAAGCTGATAACCACTGTGATGATGAGAACTTTATCTTTATTAGATCCTCAGATATGGACTCTGTATGTCTTTTCACCAGAAAAAAAGAAAATGACCAAGAGCAGCACACTCTCCATTTTTCTTGCTGTAAGAAATGTTTTTTCTTCCCAAATTGTCCTTGGGGTGGGGGGGGTCACAGCCAAAGTCTTCCTGCTCCTCTTCCACATCCTCATGTTCCTTGTCCAGCGCAGGACCAGGCCCATAGACGTGGCCATTGCTCACCTGGCTCTGATTCATGTGCCAATGCTCATAATCAGGGAGTATATAGGCATTTTGGGGGTTCAGGACATTTGGAATGACATCATATATAAAGCCGTCATCTACCTGTACAAGCTGTCGGTCAGCACCACTTGCCTGCTGAGTGTCCTGCAGGCCAGAACCCTCAGCCCCAGAGGCTCCTGTCTGGCCAATTTCAAGCACACGTCCCCACAGTGCAGTCTGTGGTACTTTCTCATTCTCTGGGTGTTCAACATGTTCATTAATATTCATATTTTAGTCTCTGTTGGAGGCCCCTCAAATGACACATAAGATGTTTGGTTTTCCACTAAATCCTGCAGTGTTTCTTCCACAGGTCACCATTTCAGGGTCTTATTTTCCCTGGTAGAAATACTCCAGGACATCTTCGTTCTTGGGCTCATGGTCCTCTCCAGTGAGTACATGGTGGCTCTCCTGCGGAGGCATCAGAGGCAGTGCCATCACCTTCACAGCACCAGCTGGATTACACAAACCTCCCCAGAGCAGAGGGCCACTAGGACCATCCTGCTCCTCATGGGTTCCTTTGTGGTCATGTACTTTGTGGACTGCGTTGTCTCCTCCTCTTACGGTAAAATGAAGAAGGAGGATCCGGTTCGCCTTGTGTTCCAGATGCTGGTGGGCAACAGCTACACCACCATCAGTGCTGTGATGCTGATTAGTATCGAAAAATGAATAATCCAGTTCTTCCAATCCACACTGGGGAGGATGAGGACATGTTTAAGCAGGGCCAGATAACCCCTCACAGTGTCATCCCACGTTATTTCAACCCGAGTTTCCAAAAATTATATGATGTTGTAAAAAAACCTAAATGAGGATGAGGGAGATGAAACTTCTGTTGTTCTTTGTAAGATCATTATCAAATCAGGTGAGGTGGTGCACACTTGTCATGCCAGCAGCTCAGGATGCTGAGGCAGGAATATCTCAAGTTGAAGGCTAGCCTCAGCAACTGTGTGAGTCCCTGAGCATCTTAATGTGACCCTGTGTCCAAATTAAAAAAAAAAAAATACAAAGTTCTGGGGATGTAGATCAGAAGTCACATGCACCTGGTTCAATTCCTAGTTTCAAGAAAAGTGTTAAATGATATATTGGCTGTTTTCTTATTGAGCTTGCCTGAAGCAGATACTTTCCATTGTCCATAAGTAGACCATGACTGTGAACCCTTTGCTGGAAAAATGCATTTTGGAAGAATAGTTTTGTTTAGTCTTAGGAAAAAAAATATCTTGCCTAAGTAAAACTCTCTTTATTTTTTTATTTTTTATTGTTGGTTGTTCAAAACATTACATAGTTCTTGATATATCATATTTCACACTTTGATTCAAGTGGGTTATGAGCTCCCATTTTTACCCCATATCCAGATTGCAGAATCACATCAGTTACACATCAATTGATTTACATATTGCCATACTAGTGTCTGTGGTGTTCTGCTGCCTTTCCTATCCTCTACTATCCCCCCTCCCCTCCCCTCCCCTCCCCTCTTCTCTCTCTGCCCCCTCTATTGATATTCATTTGTCCCCCTTGTATTATTTTTCCCTTTCCCCTCACTTCCTCTTCTATGTACTTTTGTATAACTCTGAGGGTCTCCTTCCATTTCCATGCAATTTCCCTTCTCTCTCCCTTTCCCTCCCACCTCTCATCCCTGTTTAATGTTAATCTTCTTCTCATGCTCTTCGACCCTACTCTGTTCTTAGTTACTCTCCTTATATCAAAGAAGACATTTGGCATTTGTTTTTTAGGGATTGGCTAGCTTCACTTAGCATAATCTGCTCTAATGCCATCCATTTCCCTGCAAATTCTATGATTTTGTCATTTTTTAATGCAGAGTAATACTCCATTGTGTATAAATGCCACATTTTTTTATCCATTCATCTGTTGAAGGGCATCTAGGTTGGTTCCACAGTCTTGCTATTGTGAATTGTGCTGCTATGAACATCGATGTAGCAGTGTCCCTGTAGCATGCTCTTTTGAGGTCTTTAGGGAATAGATCGAGAAGGGGAATAGCTGGGTCAAATGGCGGCTCCATTCCCAGCTTTCCAAGAAATCTCCATACTGCTTTCCAAATTGGCTGCACCAATTTGCAGTCCCACCAGCAATGTACAAGTGTACCCTTTTCCCCACATCCTCGCCAGCACTTGTTGTTGTTTGACTTCATAATGGCTGCCAATCTAACTGGAGTGAGATGGTATCTTAGGGTGGTTTTGATTTGCATTTCTCTGACTGCTAGAGATGGTGAGCATTTTCTCATGTACTTGTTGATTGATTGTATGTCCTCCTCTGAGAAGTGTCTGTTCAGGTCCTTGGCCCATTTGTTGATTGGGTTGTTTGTTCTCTTATTGTCTAATTTTTTGAGTTCTTTGTATACTCTGGATATTAGGGCTCTATCTGAATTGTGAGGAGTAAAGATTTGTTCCCAGGATGTAGGCTCTCTATTTACCTCTCTTATTGTTTCTTTTGCTGAGAAAAAACTTTTTAGTTTGAGTAAGTCCCATTTGTTGATTCTAGTTATTAACTTTTGTGCTATGGGTGTCCTATTGAGGAATTTGGAGCCCGACCCCACAGTATGTAGATCGTAGCCAACTTTTTCTTCTATCAGACGGCGTGTCTCTGATTTGATATCAAGCTCCTTGATCCATTTTGAATTAACTTTTGTGCATGGCGAGAGAAAGGGATTCAGTTTCATTTTGTTGCGTATGGATTTCCAGTTTTCAAGCACCATTTGTTGAAGATGCTATCCTTCCTCCATTGCATGCTTTTAGCCCCTTTATCAAATATGAGATAGTTGTAGTTTTGTGGATTGGTTTCTGTGTCCTCTATTCTGTACCATTGGTCCACCCGCCTGTTTTGGTACCAGTACCATGCTGTTTTTGTTACTATTGCTCTGTAGTATAGTTTGAAGTCTTGTATCGCTATACCGCCTGATTCACACTTCCTGCTTAGCATTGTTTTTGCTATTCTGGGTCGTTAATTTTTCCATATGAATTTCATGATTGCTTTATCCATTTCTACAAGAAATGCCGTTGGGATTTTGATTGGCATTGCATTAAACCTATAGAGAACTTTTGGTAATATTGCCATTTTGATGATGTTAGTTCTGCCTATCCATGAACAGGGTATATTTTTCCATCTTCTAAGATCTTCTTCTATTTATTTCTTTAGGGTTATGTAGTTTTCATTGTATAAGTCTTTCACCTCTTTTGTTAGGTTGATTCCCAAGTATTTTATTTTTTTTTGAAGATATTGTGAATGGAGTGGTTGTCCTCATTTCCATTTCAGAGGATTTGTCGCTGATATACAGGAATGCCTCTGATTTATGCGTTTTGATTTTATATCCTGCCACTTTGCTGAATTCATTTATTAGCTCTAATAGTTTCTTTGTAGAGCCTTTTGGGTCTGCAAGGTATAGTATCATGTCACTGCAAATAGTGATAATTTAAGTTCTTCTTTTCCTATTTTTATGCCTTTAATTTCTTTCGTCTGTCTAATTGCTCTGGCCAGTGTTTCGAGAACTATGTTGAACAGAAATGGTAAGAGAGGGCATCCCTGTCTTGTTCCAGATTTTAGAGGGAATGCCTTCAATTTTTCTCCATTCAGAATGATGCTAGCCTGAGGCTTAGCATAGATTGCTTTTACAATATTGAGGTATGTTCCTGTTATCTCTAGTTTTTCTAGAGTTTTGAACATAAAGGGATGCTGTACTTTGTCGAATGCTTTTTCCACATCTATCGAGATGATCATATGGTTCTTATTTTTAAGTCTATTGATGTGGTGAATAACATTTATTGATTTCCATATATTGAACCAGCCTTGCATCCCAGGGATGAATCCTACTTGATCATGGTGCACAATTTTTTTGATATGTTTTTGTATCCGATTCGCCAGAATTTTATTGAAGATTTTTGCATCTAGGTTCATTAGAGATATTGGTCTGTAGTTTTCTTTCTTTGAAGTGTCTTTTCTGGTTTAGGTATCAGGGTGATGTTGGCCTCGTAGAATGAATTTGGAAGTTGTCCCTCTTTTTCTATTTCCTGAAGTAGCTTGAAAAGTATTGGTATTAGTTCCTCTTTAAAGGTTTTGCAAAACTCTGCTGTATACCCATCCGGTCCCGGGCTTTTCTTAGTTGGTAGTCTTTTGATGGTTTCTTCTATTTCCTCAATTGATATTGGTCTGTTTAGGTTGTCCATATCTTCCTGACTCAATCTGGGCAGATAATATGACTTAAGAAATTTATCGATGCCTTCACTATCTTCTAATTTATTGGAGTATAAGGATTCAAAATAATTTTTGATTATCTTCTGTATTTCTGAAGTGTCTGTTGTGATATTGCCTTTTTCATCCCGTATGCTAGTAATTTGAGTTCTCTCTCTTCTTCTCTTTGCTAGCATGGCTAAGGGTCTGTCAATTTTGTTTATTTTTTCAAAGAACCAACTTTTAGTTTTGTCAATTTTTTCAATTGTTTCTTTTGTTTTGATTTCATTAATTTCAGCTCTGATTTTAATTATTTCTTGCCTTCTACTTCTTTTGCTGTTGTTTTGCTCTTCTTTTTCTAGGATTTGAGATGAAGTATGAGATCATTTATTTGTTGTTTTTTCCTTTTTTTAAGGTATGAAATCCACGCAATGCATTTTCCTCTTAGAACTGCTTTCAATGTGTCCCATAGATTCCGATATGTTGTGTCTGTGTTTTCATTAATCTCTAAGAATTTTTTAATTTCCTCCTTGATGTCTTCTATAACCCGTTGATCATTCAGTAACCTATTGTTCATTCTTCAAGTGATGTATGATTTTCCTTCCTTCTTTATCATTGATTTTCAGTTTCATTCTATTATGATCAGATAAGATGCATGGTATTATCTCTACTCATTTATATTGTCTAAGAGTTGCCCTGTGACATAATATATGATCTATTTTTGAGAAGGATCCATGTGCTGCTGAGAAAAAAGTGTAACTGCTTGATGTTGGGTAGTATATTCTATATATGTCAATTAAGTCTAGGTTATTAATTGTGTTATTGAGTTCTATAGTTTCCTTATTCAACTTTTGTTTGGAAGATCTGTCCATTGGTGAGAGAGGTGTGTCTCCCATGATTATTGTATTGAGGTCTATTAGACTCTTGAACTTGAGAAGAGTTTGTTTGATTAACATAGCTGCACCATTGTTTGGGGCATATATATTTATGATTGTTATGTCATGTTGGTGTATGGTTCCCTTGAGCAGTATGTAGTGTCCCTCTTTATCCCTTTTGATTAACTTGGGCTTGAAATCTATTTTATTTGATATGAGTATGGACACTCCTGCTTGTTTCCGAATTCCATATGAGTGATATGATTTTTCCCAACCTTTCACCTTCAACATATGTATGTCTTTTCCTATCAAATGCGTCTCCTGTAGGCAGCATATTGTTGGGTCTTGTTTTGTGATCCATTCTACTAGCCTGTGTCTCTTAATTGGTGAGTTTAAGCCATTAACATTTAGGGTTATTATTGAGATATGGGATGTTCTTCCAGCCATATTTGTTTATTTATGTTACTAAACATGGTTTGTTTTCCTCTTTGATTATCCCCCCCCCCTTTACTGTCCTACCCACTGTTGTTTTTCATTGTTATTTTCCATTTCCTCTTCCTGTAATGTTTTGCTGAGGATGTTTTGAAGAGATGGTTTTCTAGCTGCAAATTCTTTTAACTTTTGTTTATCGTGGAAGGTTTTAATTTCATCTTCTATCCTGAAGCTTAATTTCGCTGGATACACAATTCTTGGTTGGAACCCATTTTCTTTCAGTGTTTGAAATATGTTATTCCAGGATCTTCTAGCTTTCAGAGTCTGTGTTGAAAGATCAGCTGTTATCCTGATTGGCTTACCCCTAAATGTAATCTGCTTCCTTTCTCTTGTAGCTTTTAAAATTCTCTCCTTATTCTGTATGTTGGGCATCTTCATTATAATGTGTCTAGGTGTGGGTCTTTTATGATTTTGCACATTTGGCGTCCTGTAGACTTCTAGGATTTGGGATTCTGTCTCATTCTTCAAGTCTGGGAAGTTTTCTCCTATTATTTCATTGAATAGATTGCTCATTCCTTTGGTTTGAAACTCTATCCCTTCCTGTATCCCAATGACTCTTAAATTTGGTCTCTTGATGTTATCCCATATTTCTTGGATGTTCTGCTCATGGTTTCTTAACAGTCTTGCTGAGCTGTCTATGTTCTTTTCAAGTTGAAATACTTTATCTTCATTGTCTGATGTTCTGTCTTCTAAGTGTTCTACTCTGCTGATAGTATTCTCAATTGAGTTTTTAAGTTGGTTTATTGCTTCCTGCATCTCTAGGATTTCTGTTTGTTTGTTTTTTATAACCTCTATCTCCCTGTATAGTTGATCTTTTGCTTCTTAGATTTGTTTATGTAATTCATTGTTGAAGTGATCTTTCATTGTCTGATTTTGCTCTCTGATGTCTTCCTTAAGACTCCAGATCATCTGAAGCATGTATATCCTGAATTCTTTATCTGACATTCCATCTGCTTCAGATATTACCTCTTCTAACGTTGAGTTGAACTGCATTGCTTGTGGTCCTTTCTTTCCTTGTCTCTTCATACTGATTGCATTTCTTTCTGCTTGGTGAAACTGTTGTGCTATTGAATTTCCCCCCTATATATTTATATTGGTCTTGTATAGTTGCAAAGTCTCCCTCGCAGGCACGGGCGGCGGCTCTGCCCCTCTGCGGGCCACTAGGCTAGTTCTGTTGGTGGTCGCAATTCTGCCTACTTTGCAGGCGCATGCAGCGGCACTGCCCCTCTGCAGGCCTCTGGGCCTGTTCTGCCAGTGGGTCGCAGTTCCGCCTACCTTGCAGGCGCGGGGGGGTGCGCTGCTCTACCCTTCCACAGGCCGCTGGGCCTGTTCTGTCTGTCGGTTGCAGGTCTGGCCTGTTCTGTTGGTGGTCGCAGGTCCGCCTACCTTACAGGAGCGTGGGGCAGCTCTGCCCCTCCGCGGAATTCTGGGTCTATTATGCCGGTGGGTCACATGTCCGCCTACCTTGCAGGGGGGGAGGGGGCGGCTCTGCCCCTCAGCAGGCCGCTGGGCCTGTTCTGCCGGCAGTCACAGTTCTGCCTACCTTGCAGGCGCAGGTGGAGGGGGCGACTCTGCCCCTCAGCAGGCCGCTACACCTGTTCTGCCCGTGGGTCGCAGGCCTGCCTACCTTGCAGGCGTGGTTGGCAGCTATGCCTCTCTGCGGGCCACTGGGCCTTTTCCGTCAGTGGTCACAGTTCCGCCTACTTGCAGGCGCGGGGGGGGGGCTCTGCCCCTCAGCAGGCCACTGGGCCTGTTCTGTGGGTGGTCACAGTTCCGTCTACCAGTACAACTCTCTTGATGTGCCTGAGGCAATAGGTGTTTTGATGTATTTTTTTTTTTTATTAGAGCAACAAACATCAATAAGAATAATGAAATCCCCTTCATGTTAACTCCAGGTGTTTTCCTAATATACTTATAACATTATTTCTCCATGTATTTTTTTCTGATTTCATCATTTAACTTTTTCAATGTTATTTTATTTTCAGCTGAATGCTAAACCAATAGAGAGTAGGAAAAAAAGGCGTCAGTAGGTGATCAGGAATCATAGTGCAGGAGAGAGCTCAGATATCTTGGAAACACACAGATCTAATCCATATTCCAATCTAAATTTTATTGGCCTTGCAGCCTTTAAGTACTTGCCTAGTTCTTCAAGCCTCAGTGTAAAATAGAGACCATATCTGTTTTAGGGTTATCATGTGTATGAGAACAAATAACAGCACTCATTTAGCATCATGTGTCCTGAGATTGGAAGGATGCAAAGAAGATTACTAGCATGTCCCCCGACCAAGGATGGCATGTAATTTATAAATCATGTGTCATGGAAAAACCAAGAGTAGCAGCTCACCTCTGTGTACACAGATATCATGTATTAACTCTTAATTTCCTAGTGATCCTCTGAATGAAGAAGTACTATGATCACCCACTTTACAGCAAAGAAAACAAACCCAGAAAAATTAAGTCAGTGGATTGCAGAGGAAATAGGTTAGGGAAATTCAGGATTTGAACTCTCAAGCCCAGGTTATGGGTCCTGAGCATAACCAATGATCCGTCTTTCTTGCTAGACTAATGACATGCATAGGAAAGTGTCACACAGGGGTCACAGCCAATGATACAGACAACCTGGGACTAAAAGGCCAACAACCCCTGTTCTGCATCCTTTCATCCCAGAAATACAGCTGGATGGCAGGTGGCTATGGTTTGACCTATGGTAATGTGTCCTGAACCATAGAAGTCAGGCCACTGGATTGAACCCTAAGGGACCAATGTGAATGCTGTTCAGTGGCGGAATTTTCAACCCCTGGAGGGGACAAAAGCCATCACCTTCCTTCTGGAGCAGCATGTGGAGGATCCAAATGCACTTTTGGGGATGCAGTGGGGGGTGTTCCAGGGGCCCTGGTTGCAAAGGTAGGAGGCTGCTTGTTCTCGTGACTTCTGAAAAGTCTACTGGAACCAGAGGAAGAAGGTTAGGCATGGGGTGCACTTTTTGCCTCCCTTGCTGTAATTTATTAATACTCTGCAGCAGAATATATTCAAATATTGTTTTTTTTTTTTTTTTTTTTTTTTTTTGTTTCTGAGATGGAATCTCACTCTGTTTCAGGGACTAGTCTTGAGTTCCTGAGCTCAAGAGATCCTCCTTTCTCAGCCTCATGAGTTGCTGGAATGACAGCTACACAATGCAGTGCCCAGCTCAAATATTACAGAAGATCAAATTAGTGCTGAGGCTACAACTTTTCCTTTCCCCTCAAGCAGTTCATAATCAACTAAATGCATTATCTGTAACATCATCAGGATATGGGAGAAACTGTTGTTCTCTGTTAGGAAAGAGAGTGGATATGTCTGCGTTTGGATCTTGTGTGACCTGCAGAGTCATTTATCAAAGGGACCACATAAGATCATTAAGGAAAAACAGCCACCGTGTCTTCCAGTTAGTGTTGGAAATCCTGGGGTTTCATCATAATGATTTTAGCAAGCAGATAAATAATCAAAAACATACACAGATCATGTTCTTCCCGTGCAGGAGATCAGGAAAGTTTGTAGGTCTCAGATTGGCTCAGAACAGACTTGGGACTTATGGAACTTTTTGTGATATTTATCAGGCCCTCCCAGATCAAAATGCTTGCTTAATAACCTACCGGTTTCACTTGACTGTTGGAAGGACGGACATGATGTCCATCTGCATTAACAATAAAAAACGATTGTCTTATCTTCTAAAGGTCCATGTATGGCTGTGTTTTGGTTATACTCTCCCAACAGGTGTCTAAGACCAAGTTGGTCAAAGTTGACCTTTTTACTATCTACACTAGATTCAGCTGAGATCTTCAGTGATTACTCCTGGGAACTGCTGACCCCAGCCCTGCAGCTGTGCCCAGGGGCCCCTCACCCTCCTCTGACTGCCCCTTACACTGCCCCTTCCCCTGCCCCTTCCCAGCGTCTGCTGAGCTAAACTTCCATGTGGGCAACCTTTTTAGCCTCCATACATGAGGGAGGACAGGCAGGATGTTTTCTAAAAAGAAAATTTTATACACCATTAGAAAAAAAAATTAATCTTTTCCAAAATGTGATGATCCAGCAAAAATGACAATTTTGTTCTTTCAATCACTCAACATTTTTCTGTCTGCTCCCATGACAAACCTCAAATGACACTAGAAAGATTTTCCATGAGGGCACATCTGTTTCACGTTTTATGGGTCACAGAAAATCACAGGCACAGAGCTCCACTGTTCTCTGGCATATTTATACATAAAAATTGCATCTGGGCTGGGGCTACAGCTCAGTTGGTAGAGCGCTTGCCTCTCATGCACAAGGCCTTGGGTTCAATCCCCAGCACCACAAAAAAAAATTACATAGATCTGCTCTTATATACCGGCTTTATTTAAGGTAAAATAGATACGAGGAGCCTTTAAAGAATCAACTTATATAACACACATAGTATCATTTGTGTACAAAATTGTAAAATAAAAATGTAAATGATAGTTCTAAAAGTGTGTTCTTTTCTGCCATTTCTGTAAAATGGAGATTTTGGAGGACATGCACTTCAAGTATTGTTGCTGGCTCTGGCCTTGAGGACAACTTGTCTGACATATTTATACAATTGGACATTTTTTTGGTACTTTTCTATGTGTACATCATCATCAATTTTTTTTGAAAGCAAGAAAATAAAAACTGTTTGCACATCAATCACAACTGTGATTAGCAATGCATTTAGACAGTCTCTGTATTTTCATTGAGATATTCACTCACACGCCAGGTTATTATTGACAAGTATAACAGCTTAAACTTGTCATCCTAATGATTTTCTGGTTTAATATCCTTTGTATATTTTTGTATTTTGCTTTGTTCCATTTTTTATATCTTATTGATTATCACTGAGGTTTGTTGGCTTTCTAGAGGGATTAGATTTGATTCTTCTCTCCTCATTTTGTAACAGTACAAAATGAGTTACTAAACTTCATGTGCATTTAACTACTTTTGCTAACATGTGTACTCATAGGTATTGATGGGGATCAGTGTGTTATTTCTATACACATGTGCAGGATTTACTGATCAAATCCATTCTCTGTTAACCTACCCCAACTCCTTCTAATCCTAAATTATTTCTACAGCATATTTATGTTGCTATTTGATTTTTTTCATTATAATCTTCAAAGTACAGGGGACATGCTGTAATTGTCTTTCAATGTCTGGCTTATTTCACATAACAAATTCCTGTAGTTTCATTCATTAAAAAAAAAAAAAAACATAACAGGACTCTGTTGTGATTTATAGCCACAGGAAATTCCAGTGTGAATGAATATCATTACTCACTCATCTGTTGATAGGTACCTGGTCTTACTCCATCTTAGCTGTTTTGAATAGTGCTACAATAACGTGGGCATGCAGATATCTCTCTGGTATGTCAATTTAATTTCTTTGGGTTATATACACAGAAACGGGTCATCTGGATAGTTTTCTCGATCTATCTAACTATTTTGAGTAGCCTTCATACTGATCTTCATTTTGGAGGTATTCATTTACATTCCAACTCAATAGGAGAATTCCTTTTTTCTCCACATCATCCCCAGCATTTAATTTTGCTTTTTGTTACCAACTATTTTTTCTGGTACAAGATTGCATGTCACTTCATAGTGATTTACATGTTCCTGGATTAATAATAATATTGAACATTTTAAAATGACTCTCTGGCTGTTCCAATCACTCACCCATTGTTTAATTACATGACTTTATTGTTGTTGTTGATATAGGTCATTGTCTTTCAGTACATTCATCTTTTTAGCAAATAAATAGTGCTACCATATCTTTTCCATTCTGTAGGTTATCTCTTCACTTGGGGTGATGGTTTCCTTTGCTGAGAAGAAGGTTTTGAGTTTGATGCCATCACCTTGGATTCTTTCTTCTTTTTGATGTCTGTGGGTGTGTGTGTTAGATTCTAAATGTCATTATTTGTGTTGAACCAATGTCCTGAAAGTTTTCCCATTTTATTTTATTAGTTTCATACTTTCAGATGTGCATTTAGATCCACAACAACATGGTGTGGAAATGAAACACACAAACACAAACACACACACACACACATACATGCACACATGAATAAAATATATCCTACATCTATATATTATACATACAAAAATTATGTTTAATGCCAATACCATTCTTCATGTATATGTTTATATGCCTATATATGTATGTATGAATGTAATATATATATATATATATATATATATATATATATATATATATATATATATATTTATATATAACTCTATATTTATATCTATCTCTATATATCTATCTTTATATATATATCTATCTCTATATTTATATCTCTCTATATATCTCTATATCTATCTCTATATTTATATATATCAGTTCATATATTCTATAAGACTATAGATTTCCTAGAAATAAACCCTGCATGTATACTCTATAGCCAATGGAGTCACAAAAAGGTGGCTATAAACATATCATAGAAAGGATAGACTTATCAACGAGAGGTGCTTGTTAAACTGGATGTCCATATAAAGAAGATTGAAACTTGACCTTGATATCTATATCACCCTGTAAAACAAAACACAGAGAAATGTAACTCCAAATGGATGAACAACCTAATTTTACATGATCCCATGCTGATGAGTATCACTCCTTGCTTTCTAAACCTAGGAGTCTCAAGCATGTCTTAGGACACTCCCCTGGTGGTGATGAATCCCGTGTTTTTTTCATTGGTGCATTATAATGATGGATAGTAGAGGGATGGATGATGCCATACTCATCTGTGCACATAACACCATGTGCCCATTCTCTGGGACCTTCCATTTCCCTCGGATGCATTTGCTCTATGGTTAGCATCACAGTGGGTTGGGGAGGAGTGCAGGGCTGGGTTCTGTCCTGCACTAATGCAGGGCTGCAAGTTCCCCAGTAGCTCCCTGAACTGCTCAGGGCCTGGGGGCCTCCAGCCTCAGAGACTTTAGATATCTGTGGCACTAATGGGCTTTTCTGTACCTGCCCTTTATCTTTTTCCCATTGTGAGAATTCTCTATTTGTTTCTGTTCTGAGGACCCCTTGACATGATGACAGAGGCATAGGTATTGGTTACCTTCTTTGTAAGTCCATCAGGGGTCCTCAGGATATACAGGGTCTCAGCCACTTTCCACACTGTACTCTCTTGTACTCCCTTGGACTAGTGACCGTGAACTCTACCGTCTTAAAAACACTTTAGTGCACAGGCTTGTGTGGTCAGGAATCCGTGCAAGGTTACACAGCAAATCTCAGATAAAACAGAATCCTTATACCAGCTTAAGGGGAGTGACTTTTTCCTGCTGACCCTCAGCAATAAGCCTGACCTTTTGTGTCCATGAGTTTGGCTATTGAAATGCCCATTTGAGTGGACACCTGAAGCCTGTCTCTCTGTGATGGCTAACTTCACTCACCATGATGTCCTCCAGGTCCGTCCATGTGGTAGTGACCAGCTGGGTTTCTTCCTCATAGAGAAGATGCAGCGAGATGCCAGTTTCTCTAACATCCATTCTTTGGTGGTATCTGGTACCTTCCCTTCTTGGGTGCTGTGAGTAAGGATGCCACCCTCATGGGAGCACCTAGGGATGCTGACTCCACTCACCTGCATATGTGCCCACGTGGGGCTGCTGGGACACCAAGTAGCTCTACCTGTTGTCCTTGGGCAACAGCCAGACTGGTTCACTACTGTGGGAAATGGGCCATTTCCACTCCCAACAGGGTACCTTCCACAGTCATGGTGACCTCTCCTCTCACACCCTAGCCCTCCTGACTGCTGTGACAGGATACCTCATGGTGGCTCTGATTGGTCATTTCCTGGAGAATGAATGCAGGTGGAACATCTTTTCTTTGCTTCTTGGCCATCTATGTGTTTTTCCTTGGACAGGATATCTATTCAATCTTGTGCTATTCTAAATGAAGTCATTATTATTATTTTTTTACTAAATTCCAGGAGGTTTTAATAAATGTTGAAGTTTAACCTCTTGCTGATATGCCATTTGAAAATGTGTTCTCCAACCTGTGTGTTGTCTGTTGGTGGTTGATCTTTACCTTTCTGTATAGAAGTCTTTTACTTTCATGTACTCTCGTGTGTGTCACTGAGGCTGCCTGCCCTCTTGGTGTCATATCCAAGAGATCATTTTGGATTCCAGGATCATGAAGTTTTCCCACCGTTTTCTTTTTGCAAGATTACAGATTCAGGTGCCACATGCACATACTCAGTCCACCTTGAGTTGATATTTGTGCATGGCTGAAGGGTAAGTGTCCATTTATTCTTTTGCATGTCAATATTTGTTGAAAAGACTATTTTTACCACATTGGCTGTATTGGATGGGGCTTTTAAAGATGTCTTAAATGACATTGTGTATGGACTTTTTTCTAGGCACGTTGCTCTGTTTCACTAGTTTATATATTTACTATTATGCCAGTTTCATGGTGTGTGTGTGTGTGTGTGTGTGTGTGTGTGTGTGTGTGTGTGTGTGTTTGAAATGCTGGTGATGAAACGCAGGTCCTGTGCATTCTAGGTGATTGCTACATCTCCAAGATCCATCCACAGCCATACTTCAATGTTTTAATTACTAGAGCTTTATACTAATATTTATAAACCAGAGAGTGGTTCCACTATCTCTGTCCTTTTTTTACATTGTTTTTAAGTTGTCAATGGACGTTTATTTTGCATTTATTTATATGCAGAGCTGAGAATCAAACCGAGTGCCTCAGACCTGCTAGGCAAGTGCTCTACCACTGAGCCACCACCCAGTCACCCCCATTAGCTTTCCTCTTTATCAAGATTGCTTTAGCCATTCAGAGTCTTTTAGGATTGCATATGAATTTTAGCTTTTTTATTTTGTATTTCTGTACAATTGGTCACTGAGATTTGGATATGGATTGAATCTGATCTCTACATCTCTTTGATAGTATGGACATTTTAATATGGATTTTTTACATCCATGAACATCATGCTCCTTTCCTCTTGTTCATATCTGCTTTAGTTTATTTAATTATTTAATTATCTGAATTTACTAATCAATGTAATTAATCATTAATTTACTTATCATTAAATTATTAAATTATTAATTTATCGATTTAATTAATTAATTAAATTGTTTAATTCATTAATTTATTTTTATTACACAGTTTTCAGGGTACCTGTGCTTTCCTTCCCTGGTCACATTTATTCCTCTGTATTTTGCTTTTTCTTACTGTATTTGCAGGGATGGTGTTCTGAATCTTACATTCACATATTTTTGTGGCTATTTTATAGAAACAAAACAGAAATATTTGGACGTGGCCTTTGTATTCTGCTGGAATTATTGAACAATCCTAAAAGGAATTTTTTTTGGTGACCTCTTCAATGTTGGTATGTCTATGAACATATCACCCTCAGAGTCAATGTTACTTCTCCCCTCCACTTTGAATGCCTTATCCTTTTCTTGCCTCATCATTCTTGCAAGAACTTCCAGTTCTTTATTCTCCCAAAGTGGTGAGACTGGGCCTTCTTGCCTCATTCTTGACCATGCATAAAATCATTTCAGTTTTTCACCACTGACTACGCTGTTGACTGTGAGTTTCAGTAAATGGCATTTGTAATGTTTGAGTAAATTATTTCACTACCTCATTGGATGAGAGAGGCTTGATTCTGAAAGGATTTTTCCATTTTTTCAAATGCTTCCCTTTTCATCTTTTGGGGATGGTTGTCTATTTTCAGTTCTTCATTTACTTGGTCTTGGGTGTCACCATAATTAATCTGCACGTGTTGAACCATCTTTTGTCATGTGGATAAATCCCAGGCCTTAGATGCTCTCAACATACGGGACTCACTGTAGTCAGTTTCTCTCAAGCCTTCTCCATCTTTGGATGGGGTTGGTCTCTAGGTCTATTCACTTCTCCTGTGTTTCCTGGTGTTGCTGTAGGAGCATGTTGACCTTAAAAATGATTTTGGAAATATTCCTTCTTCCATTGTTTGCAGGAGATTAGAGAAGTATGCTGTTAATTGTTTAAAAATTTGGTTGCTTTCCATCATGAAGTCATGTGGTCTGGACATTTTTTTATTTTTTTGGGGGGGGGTGGGGACTGTTTGGTATTACTGGTTCAATCTTCTCAGTCATTATTATTTTATTGTTTTTATTTTATTTATTTTTATTTATTTCTCAGTGTCCTGAGGTTGGGAGAGTCTGGTTGTGGTAAATTGTCTGTAATTGTCCATTCTGATTGCCTTATCAAAGAACAATGTCTTGGTTGGGTTGAATTCTTTTTTCTGGTGATTTAAGTGGTTTTTTTTTTATTATTATTATTCATTTCAACTCTGATCTTCATGATTGCACTAGTTCTGCTGATTTTGGTTTGATTTGAGGTGCTTTCTTTAATTAATTCAAGGTCAAGTTAGTTTATCAGGAAAATAGGGAAAGGTATTGTTCTACAAATATTCACACTCCTCTTGAGGTGTCCCCAAAGTTCTAAGTATGTGGTACTTTCATTTTTGTTTTTCTCAAGAAATATTGTGATTTTACTTTTGAGTTCTACTTTGTGTTATTGGTTAAAAGGTGTTGTTTCATTTCCACGTAGTTGGGATTTACAGGGACCTTCTTTCATTATTTATCCATACTCCCCTGGTTTTCTTCTGCAAGGTGCAACATCTCCCTAAACTGTCAGCCTGTGTGTGTTCTTACAACTTCAGTGTTTGTATTGTGCAGAGCTTATGTTGGTATTTTTTTTTTTCAGTTCTGTGTATTCAGCCCCCCTCTATCAATGGATTGGGAACTGTCATTTATTTATACCTAACAGGTATTAATAATGACTTAAATGACCATTTTTGTTCATTGGTTAATGTTTTGTGGTTTTTTGGACACTTTAATCCTCTTTTCTGTGTTTCTTTCAGTTTTTTTCTAAATTGTATAATCATATCTTTTGTTTACTTCTTACATTTTTATCTATAAACATTTTATTTGAGAGCATTTTATATTTGATATTTTTCTAATTAAATAGAATGTGTTACAAGTGCCTATCTGTAGATATTATAATTAGATATCTTACTGTTTATATTTCCTGTTATGAATATATATATATATATTATCCAGAAATCCACAACAACAGAGCTATTGACTGTGATGCTTAAGATCTTTGAATGGCTCAGCAGCACACTGTGGTACTTAACAGATTTCCTATGAAGACCAACTTTTTTTGGGAGAGACTGAGAATAAGATTTGAGCTTTTCAAAACCCATCTTCAAACCACTGGAAGGAATTGGCTCTAATATTTTAAGCTCACCACATGACATTGTGGCACAGTAAGAATTTTATCACTGGGCTGGGTTTGTGGCTTGGTGGTCGAGCGCTTGCCTGTGATGGGTGTGGTGCTGGGTTTGTTCCACATAAAAATAAAATAAAACATATACATGTATACCTAAAAAATTAAAAAAAAAAAAAAACAGAAACTGATCACTCACTTTTAATTTCAGAAAAGATATTTTCCATCACTGTGTTAAGATGACAACTTCCCCAGTCTCCATGACCTGGGGTTGGTGGAATGCCATTCTGTTTTCTGTGTCTATCAATTTGAGTACTCTAACTTCAACCTCCTTTAAGTACTTTTTATACAATATTTGCTCTTTTGTGACTTACTTGCTTCACTGAGTAGAGAATCTTGAGGGCTCAGCTATTGTGGCATCCTGTGCCAGAATTTTCTTTCATTTCAAGTGTTGATAGTCCAGCATCTAAATAGTCCATATATATTGTTTATGTATTCTTATGATTCTGGGTGTTGGGATTTTTCTACATTTGATTATTTAAAACATGGTTTATGAGCAAGTCTGTGGAAATGACTGTTTGACTCTCTGCATGTATGTGTGTGTGTGTGTGTGTTTGTGTGTGTGTGTGTGTGTATGTGTGAATGTATGTGTGAATGCATGCATGCACATGTGCACACATGTATGCTCTATGATGTGGTGTATTATGGTAGCAAATGTTTACATGTCTAGTTTGAAAAAATATAGATAATTGAGACAATACAATTATTGAAAAGCATTGGGACTATTCCACCTAAAAATAGTTGGAATACCCCAGGTCATGAAAAGTCACATCCACCTCAGAGTCCCTCCTGGAGTACTCAATGAGAAACATAAAACACTGGTAATATCTCAAAGATAAAGATGGCTTGATTTTCTTTTATGTATTTGCCAATTACATATCCAAGTATATGGCTCTAACAGAAGAAGAACTTTGTATTGTATTTAAAGAAAACAGCATATACACTGTGTCATGGTGCATCATCCCAAAGAAATCACATTTTCTCACCTTAAAAGAACTTATTCACCACTGGCTACTGAAATGTTTACTGTCTTCACCCACATATATGCCAAAATACTAATTATACGTTTTTCAGTACTAGTGAACACCAAAGGGCTGAACCAGGCATAGCTATGGGCCACGAAGATCTGGATACAGTAAAATACTGGATCACCCTTCAGTGTGATTCTTGCATAGGAGACAATGCTGTCCAAGATGGACATGACCACAAAACAACTCAAGAGCAGCAGGATTGTCTGGATGGCCCTCAGTTCTGGGGATGACACTGGAGACAGGCTGCTGCAATGGAGATGCCGGGAATACCTCTTGTGCCTGCACAGGAGAGCCACCATGTATCCATTGGAGAGGGCCAGTATTCCTATAAGGGAGACTTCCCTGAAGGTCATTATCGTGGATAAGCTGTGCTGGAGGAAGAAGGTTAAGGGAATGAAGGAGCAGGATTCTGTGATGTACATAAAGTTGTCTGAGGTCAAATTGGGGGAAGCAGCAATAGAGATGAAGAGGTGGCTACTGAAGGATGAGTAGATGATGCACAGGAAAAGAAGGAAACAGGTTGTGACGTGAGGATTTATGTTTGAACTTTGCCAAGCAGGAGTTCCTGGGGCTGAGGGTGATGACTTGGAGGACACTCAGCAGGCAGGTGGCACAATGGAGAAGCCCCTCATCAACCTGTACAGGTAGATAAGCAATTTACTCGTCAGGTCATCCCACCTGCCCCCCTGAAGTGTAAAAATGTCCGCAGCTATGAAGCCCTTGATGAGCAGCATTACCAGGTGGATTAGGTCCAGGAGACCAATGGGAAGGTCAGTGGGCTTAGGTCTGTGCCCAGTAATGTGCAACGAGATGTGGACAAGAAGAAGAAGGGTGTTGGCCATGACCCCAACACCAATCACAGTGTACATGGTGTTTATTATGTGAATATTACTGTACAGTCTGTTGGCTTTATTCATCTTATAGAGGAAAAAATACTGTGAACACCTTCGGAAACAGAATAAAATGTCTTTTTTTGCAAATATGTCCTTCATCAATGCCAATGGACAACCCTGCAATCAGGAAAATAAAGAGGACTCATCAAAACATGCCTTTATTCCACATGATGAGTGAATTCTGGTGCTGGGCGCAGTGATGCCTGCCTGAAATCACAGTGACTGAGATGCTGGGTGCTTATGAGGCTGAGACAGGTGAATCACAAGGGTGATGCTACCATGGGTGTCTTAGTGAGACCCTCTCTCAAAATACACAAAGAAAAGAACTGGTGTAATGGTCCTGGTGCACTTACCCACCAAGCAATCTCCAGCACAAAATAAAGCAATTCAACAAACAAACCCCCTTAGTTCCATCTCACACCACCCAGAACCCATGCCCATGCTCTCCCTTGTCCTCACATCTCCAGGTCTCGGCTGGGTTGTATGTGCCCCTTGGGCCTCCACAATGTCATACATAATGTTACTTCTGTTTTCTTGTATATTGATAATTGTCATCTGGGCCCAGTGGCACACTTCTGTAGTCCCAGGTACTTGGGAGGCTGAAGTAGGAGGATTGGAAGTTCAAAGACATCCTCAGCAACTTAGGAAGGCCCTAAGTAACTTAGCACAACCCTATTTCTAAATGAAAAAAAAAAAAAAAAAGCGTGTGGTAGTGTGACTCACTGATCAGCACCCCTGGGGTAAAAAATAATAATTACCATTTATCTTAGAACACATATTCCTCCTATAATCTCATGTCTGATATTTTCTGGTGAAGACAGAGTCATACTTGATTTTCATGTGTCCCATCTTGTTTCTCAGGTACATAATTGTAGCTCTACATTTTTGGGTGAATTGGAGTGAGGCTGATTATAGGAAAGAGGAAATGAGCCCCTTTTAAGCAAAGAGTATAACAGATCCAATATGCACAGAGTTACTGTATGTCTACACCATGTTAATTCTGGCTTATTTATTGCCACACCAAATATTTACAATATATAAACAAGAAAATGTTGGTGTGAAGTCTGCAGTCAGACTGGTAAGTTTGTGTATTTGAGCTTCCATTTACAATAGCATTAGCTTAAGCACTCTGTGATGCTGAGGTCCAGTCATCTCAGCTATCAACATAAATAGGCACTTTATGTATACCCTGGAGTTATGATTGGTGTAAAAAATATAGTATGTATCAACATTGGAAGTTGATACACATACTATATACTAGAATTATCTAGAAATGTTGTCTTCTACTTTTATGATCATACAGTTCTTAATGCATGTGACTTGGAAGAATCAATTCAGTTATTTTTTCATAACAGAGCAGCTGTGTTGCTGCCCAAAATGAGAGGAGAAAATTTGGAAAATTCTGCTGGGCCTGGATGCACATGGCTGTAATCCCAGCATTTTGGTAGGCTGAGGCAGGAGGATCCTGAGTTCCAAGCCAGTTTCAGCAAATCAGCAATAAATTATTAAATATTTCTCTAAACAAAATATGTCTCTAAACAAAATATTTAAAAAATAGTGCTGGGGAAGGGGCTCAGTGGTTAAGCATCCCTGAGTTCAATGTCTGGTACCAAAAATTAGAAATTTCCAATGTAGTAGAACATTTCCACAGTCTCTTTCAGAGAACTCTGTTGAAATTATAGGTCTGTTCCTGGAATCGTCTGATGTGACTACACATGTCACTTTTTTATCCTCAAGCTGGAATAACTAGCCTTAGGAAGAATATTCCAGAAGTATCACCAAGAGCATAGTCTGTTTCTTAGTCCTTTCCCAAGATTTACAATCAGAGTAATAATTAGAACTACAAGCAAAATAGAGTTATTTTTTCTCTTCAAGGTTTTGATTAAAGAATAAGTATCCAATCCAATCTTGAAAGATGGGTCCTCAGATATTATCTGGATTACAAATTAATGGTGACATTTCTCCAGACACAAGAGTCCCAAGCCTGAAATTTATGCTGAAAAATTTGTTGAGTGATTTGTTGGGATAATATTTTTTTGTAGTGTGTGTGTATTTAATTAAATATCACTCATGTGATATATACAGTATTGTAAAATATTTCTGCCAGATAGTAGAAAAAAATTATCATCTGAAAAGCAAACATATAAGGGTAATTTGTTTTATGGCTCTTGGTTTAATAATTTCAGATTCTAAGGGGAAGAAAATTTTTAATCACTCACAAACATTGGAACCCATTGAAGACTTAAGACCTGAAGCAGGGATTTAGTTAAAACTTTTGGAGGATAGATTTTCTGATGCAAAACTTTATAACGTTGTTTGAAAAAAAAAAAAAAAAAAGGTACCTGTAGTAAGACTCATGGACCTTATATACCAAATAGTAATAAATTCCTGGTTAAGTAAATTTTACTGCCATATTGCTATTGATTTTTAAAGTTCTTTATATAAATTATGGCTTTGTTGTCCGATTCTTTTTTCTCAATAAAGAAAAGCCAGTACAAAAAAACAAATTTGATCAAGAAGAAAAAAAATTCAGCTTTTAAAACGTCATGATCAAGT
The DNA here is from genome assembly GCF_047511675.1 of Marmota flaviventris. Classification (NCBI taxonomy): domain Eukaryota; kingdom Metazoa; phylum Chordata; class Mammalia; order Rodentia; family Sciuridae; genus Marmota; species Marmota flaviventris. The sequence continues at coordinate 3,391,801 of NC_092510.1, read as the reverse complement.
AATATGACAAATTTCTCCATTCAGTTAGCCAACCTATTTGAGTTGGTTGCACAGTAATCCCAGAAACACAAAGTAAAATACCAAAGTTACACATATCTCTATTTTTTTTAGTTGTAGTTGGACACAATATCTTTATTTTATTTATTTATTTTTATGTGGTGCTGAGGATTGAACCCAGGGCCTTGCACGTTCTAGGTGAGCACTCTACCACTGAGCCACAACCCCAGCCCCCTATCTCTAATCTTTATTGTTCACAAAAATGATGACCTGAGACCTGGTAATGATTTAAGTGTGTTATCGTTTGTAAGACAAAATGTCCAGTAATAGCTTTCAAATAATAATACTTATTGGTTTATTTATTTTTGTCATCAGGGATTGAACTGAACGGTGCTTAACTATTGAGCACCATCTCCAATCTTTTTTTTTTTTTTTACTTTTCTCTTTTTGAGACATGGTCTTTCTAAGTTGCTTAAGGTCCTCACTAAGTTACTGACAGTAGCCTTGAACTTGCCTCAGGGTCCCAAACTGCTAGGTCAAAGAATAATCTTAAATAGATACATATTATCATTGAATAGTTATGATATCTGTGAAATACCATTTTTTCATTGAGTTGAAACCATTCTAAAAACCTGTAGCACTGCCACCACATTCTATTGTGTGTCTGTATGAATATGGAACCACAAACTCCACAGTTATGTACAATGATGCAGTGCCAATAAACATTAAAATAAAGAATATTATGTAAACCAAGAAATTCAACTAGTGAATAAATAAGAATAAAAGCATGAGCTGTACAAATACTTTACATTACTGGACTCTTCAAGGAGTACAGTTTAATAACCTATAAATCAGGGCACTGAATGGGGTTGGCTGCAGAGTTACTTTAGATACTGTAATCCTGTCAACCTAAAAGTTTTAGGACAGGCTAGGATGTACAGATGCTACAAATTGGCATAATATTTAGGAAATCATAGCTCCAGTGGAGCTTTAAAAATTACTAAAACGTTTCATTTTTTTTTTTTCTGGAGGTGAAATTTGTCCATAGCAATATGAAAAATTAACCTTCTTTTGAGTGCAGATCAAGGAAATTGGCAATGATCTCACATCATCAAAAGCACCCCCTTACCTTACTCAAAGCAGAGCCTGGCTAGTCTGGAGTATCCTAGTCACACTCGAACTTCCAAATCACACACACTCACCACTATCAGTGAGCTGTGCATGCCAATCACCTATGTTGGACTTTATCTCAATATCATGCAATAAGTGACTATTTTAAAGAAATGTATTTAGCTGCACATGCACTAATGAGTCATTTCTGTGGAAAAACAATCTGGTAAACCTGCTCCCTTTATGAAAACAGAAATTCTTTAGCATGTCCCATTGTACCTGTGTCTCATCAGGTTCTCACCTGGTTAGCAAAGTAAAGTCCCGGAGATCAGGGGACAGGGCAGGATCGGCCACCAGCAGAATGGTTTCAAGTTGATAGTGAGGGCTGGGACCCCTCAGAGGAGGAAAACCCAGCTTAGTCTCCTTTATTAAATGGATTAGGGTCTGAACATATAAGACATTGTTATCATTTTGCAGCTGCCAATATTTCATACTAAACCTGCAATATATGACATCATCCAATAGGTCCCCAAACTAGTAAGGAGGGTTCAGGATGCTGCACCTGAACTCGAGGTCTAGGGGGAATTGGAGCATGGAAAAGGAGGAGAAAAGTTGTTTTTATGCTGCAACCTGAGCGTGGACACTTAGGTGGACAGATTCCAGCATGATGAAGGGACAAGTATCTCTTTTCTGAAACCTGAAGTGGTCATGCCTACATTTTAGGGTGCATATAAGATGTAAATAACACAATTCATCTCCGTAACTTAGCACTTCATGTCCACCTCCCCCAAACACAGGAGAGAGCAGAAATTTGTTTATCATTGTCACCTAGGTGATTTTTTTTTTTACCATAGCTCAAGCTTACCATCATTATCATCTCTATCATTTCCTTCTAAAGATAATTTTAAAATTTGATCTCCTGGAAGGTGAGACTAATCTTGCTTCAGGCAAGTGACTCAGGAAATATGGATAAAGTGGGCTGCAGGATGTATTTTTTTTTGGCCCCAGCTGAGCTGGGAAAGTAAGAAGAGCATTATGAAGAAACAGCTGGTGCCTTGGGGGGAGACAAAGGCCTCATCAGCTAGGTGGCAGTGCTGCCTTCAGGGATTCTCTGAAATAAATGAAACACAGCGTGCAGTCCTCAAAACCCTGGGATATACTTGAGTAAATGAATGGAAGTCCTATTTCGGAGAACAGGGTAAGAATTTTACAAAATGCTTTGTAAATTAAAAGATTTGTCAGCATAGCTCATGTTCAGAATATTGACATTACCAATATTTTAAAATAAATCTTCAGAAATTTTGGAAGAAGAGAGTGTGTTTTCTTTTTTTGAAGAAATGGGGAACTAAGCAGAGCCCTGCTAACCTGTAATCCCAGGAAAATCCCCCAAATCCCAAAAGCTAAATTTAAGAACAGATATATTCTTTCCCCAAGCTCTAGAAATTTGTATTGCTGAGTGTTTTGTAGCCACAAATGGGGAAAAAACCCACCATCTTTACTTTTTAAATCTTTAATGTACTTGCAAACTCAATATCCTGCACCTGTAATTTGAAATTTCCTAAGTGGCAGAGCACAGGGCCAGGGCTTATAGGATATATTGTGGCAGGGAATGTTTCATGATATACTTGGCAGTAATATGGGGTTACCCTCTCTCACATGAGGTTTTGAACATGGAAGATTTCCTTCTAAAGACTTTAAACATGAAACAATAAATTAATTGTTTTAATTTTTGTTAAAATTAATTTTTAATTAATTGTTTTAAAACATTAAAACAATTAAACAGAGCACAGAAGTCACTTATATAAACAGTAGTTCTTTTTTGAGTTGTAATAATGACAGAAACAGAACCTATGCATATTTATAAAAAATATGAAACTAAGACATGTCATGTGCCTTGTCAAACGTGTTGATTAAGTAATGTTTAAAATTGGAACATTACATTTTATAGGGAGCTTGCATATTAACGGAGCTAGTCAGTAACTATAGTCTTATTCATGAAAACCTAAAACTTATTGAGGTCTTCTATGCAAAAATTGGAGACACTTTTTATTAGTCTGTAAAGTCATGAGGAGGCTAGGAAGGAAATGTCCTCATTGTGCCATACAGGGCACGTCCACTCGCCTGAGAGGAGCTCATAAAGCTCAGGTGTCTTTTGCAGATACAAACAACCTCACTAGGAAGCCCAAACTTCCTCCTCCCACAGCCTTCCTAGGACCTCCCTTACCACTGTTTCTTCATCTGAGGATCCAGAGCCACTTACCCAGATAGAGGTGATGGGAAGACACAGTGCATCTGAGAAGAACCTGGGCTGGTTTAGGGAAGGGAGGCCTTTAACCAATCTCTCTGCAGGGCCTTAATTTTTGTGTCTGTAAGAAAGTGATAATGTGTCACTGGAGAGCACCAAACCATCAGGTCTCCAGTGGGACATTTCACCTGCCCCTCCATTTGACTTTGTGTTCAGGTGGATAACAGCTCTCTCAGGAGAACTGGGCTCCCAACTTTTCTCTTAAGTTAATTGACATGTGTATTGGGGGGTCACAGTCATCCCAATCATTTAGAAAGTATCAACTTCTTACATTCTGACATGGGACAAATTTGTCTAAAATCACCTAATATTTTGTCAGGGTACTTTCTGGTCTGAGATCTTCCTGGCACCTCTGTGAGTTGGCATTGGCTGGGTGACTCAGCTACCACGGATGATGGGCATCTTCTCACTCAACCCCTTCATACTGGGAGGACCTGGTTTATTGGGAGTGTTGGCTCTGCTCTCCATTTTTCAAAGACAGAGAATCTGGGTTCAAAGGTGTGAGTGCAAATTAGATTGGAATTGAAATGTGTTGAAGTAAATATCAAGAGTGCAGGTGAAGCTGGTGTGGGAGTGGAGGTATTCACAGGCAGATAAGGCTGAGTGAAATGATGCTTGTTTCACTTATTCAAATGCAATTGAGCTTCATTTCTCTTATTGACTTAACCAACAGAGTCACTTGGAAGCAGCTCCTCTGGACGTACAATATTTTCTTACCCATTCTTTTTTTCAAGTGCAATTTTATTCCTTCCAATTCATTTTTTTCCCAATTTATAGTGATCTTGAATAAAACTGCTATGAATGCTTGCATACACATTGGGGGGTAAAAAACAGATTGTGATTGTTGGATCATGTGTGTGACTCTCTGTGAAGGATAAGATATTGCAATTCTATTTTCAAATAGCCTGTATAATTTGGCATCTGATAAATCTGTGAGGATTTCTGTTCTCTGTCTATTTACCAGTATTTGGGGCTGTTGGGTCTGTATACCTTAACTGAATTTTAAAAGTTTTGTTACCATTACCAACCTGTCACCAAATGTCAACAATCCAATTACTGCCTAGTGGAATCTCACTGTGGTTTTAATTTTATTTTTTTTTTTCTAATGACATGATATCATTACAAATGACAGGCAAAATTTTGGGTCCACTTCCCAACCTGGGCATCTTATTTTGTGAAGGGTGCCTGTATATTTTACTCTGCTCACCACAGATAGATCTTTGTGTTTCCATCCATTTCCCTCTTTGTGTCATTTTGTGAAACTCCTAATACACAGTATTGTATCGTGTCAAATATTTACACAGAATAGTTAGCCCAGGCACCACCACTGTGCCTTCTGACGATTACAACACTTAGAAGGTGTATGTGACATTGACTTTCTACAAATTACCTTTTTGTTCCAGTTGATTTCTTCATATTTGTTGTTTTACACCATAATTTTAAATGCAAAACCATCAAGTTATAGTAAGAACCATGATATTAGAAGTGGATAATATATAAGGTTTTTTGTTGTTGTTGTTGTTACATTTTTCTAAATTCTTCTATTGATATATTCATTGATACCAATATTTTTACATACTACAAGAAAATATAGGCCCAATTCTTTACCTCGTCCTCTTAGAAACAGTCTTCCTCAATGAGATTTCTAAAGCACAAGCAATAAAATCAAGAATCAATAAATGGAATTGTATCAAGTTATAAAGTTTCTCCACAGCAAAGAAAACACGAAGGCATAGCCTACAGAAAAGGGAGAAATCTTTGCAACCTGAACCTTAGGTAGTCCATTGATCTGTGGGATATACAAAGACTCACAAAACCCCTTAAAACTAGAAAGAAAAAAAAAATATCCCAATAAATAAATGAGCCAAAGAAACGAACATGCACTTTACAGAAGGAGAAATTCAAATGGTCAACAAATAAGTGAAAGGATGTTCAAATCTCAGCAATTAAAGAAATGCAAATTAAAACAACACTGAGATTCCATCTCATTCCAGACTGAATGGCAATGGTTAAGAAGACAAATAACAATAAATGTTTGCACAAATGTGGAAAATTCACCCATACAATAATGGTGGGACTGCAAAATGTGGTACAGCTACTCTGGAAAATAGGATGAAGAATCTTCAAAAAACTTGAGTGGAACCAACATTTGACCACATTATCTCACTCCTTGACATATATATCCAATAAAAATTGATAAACGACTGTGATGCAGCCACGTTAATGTTTATAGCAGCTCAGTTCACAATAGCTAAGCTATGGAACCAACCTAGGTGCCCTTCAACTGAGAAGTGGATTTTAAAATGTAGTGGATTATAAAATCCATAGTGGAATATTTATCACCCATAAAGAATGAAACTTGGGTATTTGCTGGTGAATGGATGGGTCTGGAGAGTCTCATGATAAATGGAATAAACCAATCCAAAACACAAAGGTGCATGGGCACTCTGATATGTGGATGCAGACACCCAACAGGAAAGGGAAATTGAAGAAAAGAAGCACACTGTATTAGTCCAAGGGGAATAGAGTAGGGGGAATGGGATCAGGAAAGACAGGAGAATGAACCAGGCTTAATGTTGCTATGTTCACATATGACAATGCAACCAGTGAGACTCCACATCATGCCCAGCCCCAAGAATGGGATCTGAATTAGAATAAGCTACACTCCATGTGCGTATAGTACATGAAGTACACTCTGCAGTCATGAATATCAAAATGGCACAAATAAAAAAAAAATCTTAAATAAACCTAGTATTACTGGATAAATAGAAAAGAAACTGACATTATTATTCACTCTTTTTTCCTGATTTAAAAGACTTTTATGGGTTCATATTTTCATGGAATGAACTGTTATCAAGTTTAGTAATTTTCCAGATGCTGCTTAAATCTGGTATTTTGTCCTAATTTAAAATACTTCATCATCTTAAAAAGATGATTCTTTTTAAGAGTGACATTCAGATTGTTATCCTACAGGAACCACTTAAGACAACACTGAGATAGATGTAAAGACCTAGGTGCCCAGATTGAACTCACACCAGAACTTCAATTACTTCTTCATACAAAAGTGAGCATGATGGGGGACTTAAGGGGATCATCTTCAAATGACTGTTTGGAATAGGTTTTTATTGTATGTTTTATTTTTGGTATCAGCCATTGAACTCAGGATTCTTATTCATTGAGCCACATACCCAGCCATTTTTATATTTTACTCAGAGACACCATCTTACCAATTTGCTTAGGGCCTCACTAAGTTGCTGAGCTTGATCCTGATCTCTAAATCCTCCTACATCAGCCTCCCTAGCCAGTAGGAATACATGCCTGCACCACCACAATCAGGTTGTTTGGCACAATTTTGCTGAAACATTTTCAAATTGTTGGAAAAAAATATTTTGATGCTTTGAGAGTCATTTCACTTTTCATTGTAAATTCAGAGGATGTTTTTCTCCCAATTGGCTAAAAGTGATTGAAATATTTTATGATAAGTAGATACACAAGGATCAAATTTCCCATTTACCAATGTTTAAGAGTACAGTCAGCAGCATTAAGCACATTCAATTTTGTGGGCATGTATAATCTCCACCATGTCCAGAAATTTTTCTTCTCCCTAAACGATCTCTATATCCATCAAATAACAATTCCCCTACTGAACCCCTTCCTCAGGTACTGGAAAATGTTATTCTACATCCTGTATCTATAGATTACATTACCCAAAGTTCCACCTTCTATGTGTGGATTTATACACTGATGATTCTTTTTAAGAGTGATATTTCATTGGACATAATGTCTTCAACTTTACTACGGTACCCCAAGGTATATCCAAGCCACATGTTTATACATTCCTATGCATGTGGATATCAAATTTTTTGCACTATTGCCCATTGTAAATAATGGTACCATGAGCAAAAGGTGTTCAAGTGACAGTTTTGAGTCCTTACCAATATTATTTGTTTTATTCATAAAAGCACAATTGATAAATCAGATGGTAATTTATCATGAGAGATGTTTATAAGGTATTAGGCATCAGAGAGACTACAGAGATGATTTACTTATTAAAAGCTACTCCAAACTCATATATTTATAAATATGGGGACTAATGCAGATAATAAAATTGAGATTTACCTCTCATGGGTCGATCTCACATTTTCAGTCAGAAATGTAATGTACTTCCAGGCACAGTGAAATTCTCCTATAGTTCCAGCAGCTCGGGAAACGGAATCAGGGGGATCATGTGTTTAGGCAGCATCAACCAAAGCGAGGTGCTAAGCAACTCAATGAAACCCTGCCTCTAAATAAAACACAAGATAGGGCTGAGGATGTGGCTCAGTGTTTGAGTGTTCCTGATTCAATCCTCAGTAACTCTCCCCCCACCAAAAATATAATTAATTTAGTTTATCTCAGAGGTATATGAAAAAATATATATCTAGCATGTATTTCTCATTCACAAACTTCAAAGTAATCACATAAAAGCTCCCTTTTATCTATTCATTTAACACAAAAAGCAGACACACTATGTCATGATGAATGGTTACCCAGCTGTGTGGTGGCTCATTATGAAAATTTATCCATCATGCAATGATCCAATATTTACTCCCCTTCCCCATAAGAATTTCAAAAAGTTAAGGCTTTGTTTTTCAGTACAGATGAAAACCAAAAGGCTAGTCATTGGCCACCAATCATCTGGATAGAACCACAAACAGGGTGATTGTTCCACATGGTTCTTGAAGAGGAGACGACATAGTCCAAAGAGCACATGAGCAGAAAGAACCCCAGGAACAGCAGGATGGTCCTTGTGGCCCTCTGTTCTGGGGAGGCTTATGGACATAGTCTGGTGCAATGAAGGTGCTGGCACTGCCTCTTATGCCTATGCAAGAGAGTCACCATGTACCCACTGGAGAGGGCCATGAGCCCTATAAGGAAGGCATCCCGTAATGCAACCAGGACAGTAAATAAATGCTTGAGGAAGTAGCTCATGGGTAAGTTAGTGCAGGAATCACTGAGGAATATAAGGTCCTGTGAGGTCACAGTGGAGTTGTCAACAGCAGAGATTGAGAAGTGGGCACTGAAGGACATATAGAAGACCCACAGGAAAGAATCAATTCAGGCTGTCCTGTGGGGATTTAGGCTTGAACTTTTCCAAGCAGAAGCTTAGAAAAAATAATGTGTATCCCAATCATATGGACCATGTCACGTTCTGTTACTTTGATCCAAAGTTCAAATTATATAGGTGTATTCAAGCCATCTGACTTCAGAGGTTGCAATACTTAGCATTTTCTCTGTGAATATATTAACAAAATTGCATGTGTTTATTAACAAACCAGAATAAAGGTAACAGGAAGCTAACATAAATATGCTAAGACATTGAGACTCCTTGCTTAGGAGGGTTTTCTTTCTAATTAAACCCCCATAATTTCAATTGACCCAAAAGTACATAGTCCTTACTACAAGAAGGACACATACTCCACCCTTCCACTTAATGGATAAGTATTCAACTTTGAGAATCCCATGAGCATGGGCTCTGGGCTCATCTCATCTATAAACTGAACAAAACCTCATAATGTCTGTATCCAAGATACCATGCATGAAACAGTATGGAGCACGTTTTCCATACAGGGAAGGCTTGCTGTGTAGAAGGATCTCCGTGGAATGGTTCAATTTTTTAGACTTCTGCAGATCCTCATTCATAGAAATCTCCTAATAGTTGATCATCTCTATCACCAATTTGGAGAGACTAAAAAATTACCAGAATTACAATCTGTTGGGAATCTCTGTTCAGAGAAAATTGAGTGAATTTTAGGATGATTTGATTCCTCTACACAGCTACCTATGCTAATTATTTTTGTTATCAAATCACAATTTGACCTATGTGATCCAAGTCCAGTATCAAATACTAGCAGAAACACATTTCAATATTTTTTCTACTTAAGTATGTGCAAAGCTCGGTGAGGTGGTGCACACCTGTAATCCCAGCAGCCAAGCAGGTTGGGAGGCTGAGGTTAAAGGATTGTGAGTTCAGTGCCAGCCTCAGCAACTGTGATGCACTTAGCAACTCAGTGAGACCCTGTCTATAAATAAAACACAAAACAGTGTTGGGGATGGGGCTTGTTTGTTCAGTGTCCCTGAGTTCAAGCCCCAGTACCAAAAACACAACAAACAAACAAACAAACAAAACCACATAACATAAAAAAAAAAAAACACCTTAAATACGTGGAATCATTGCAGTAAACAGAACCATAATTAAAATAGATACACATTCACTCAACTAGAGGAATTTATTACAGGGTAAGTATCCAACTTAACTTTAAAATATGAGTCTTTTTGGAGCCCAAGTTTTCCGTCTTCCTTCAAGAATGCAATGACATTTCTCCCAACTCAAGAGGTCCACATATAAAATTGATACTTGGGTTTATTATATTGATGCCTCACATACACCAGATACATTTTCTACTACTGAACTACATCTCCAGCTCTGATTCTAGAGAATTTTGAAATGACTTACTGGAAGAATGTTTTCCTGGAAAACATATGTATTTACTTTAATCCAAGCATCTCATATATCTAATAATTGAAATTTAATTTGTGTTTTCACATACTGAACCAAAATAACACCTGAAATCAAAGTCTTAAGGCTAAATTAGTTCATGAGCCTATGGAATGTAAAAGACCCTAAGGAAATCCCAGCTACTCAGGAGGCAGAGCCAGGAGGATGTAAAGTTCAAGGCCAGCTAGCAAATTAGTGATACCCTGTCTCACAATAATAAATTAAAATTGGGTTAGGGATGTACCTCATTGGTAAAGAGCCCAGGGTTCAATCCCTGGTACAAAAACCAAAAATGCTAAGGAAAGCTTACATTTTTAACATTTTTGAACATTGGGTACCACGTGATAATTCAGAGTGTAAGAACAGGTTTTGTTTAAACATTGCAGATTTTTTTTTAAATTTTAATCTTTAGCTGACATAATATCTGAACTAGGGAGTCTCATATTAGAATTTAATACATGTTGACATTGCTTGCTGAACACATGGGGGAATTAACATTTTGATTTTCTCAAATTGTATAATTTCTAAGTGTATAGAGTCTCAAAACTCTTATTTGGTCACATGTAATCACCTGATTTAGACTCTGGCGACCACATTGAGATATAGACATGAGAATTGCTGACCCCCAGCCCTGCAGCTGTGCCCAGGTGCCCCTCACCCCTCCTCTGACTGCTCCTTCTACTGCCCCTTCTCAGCCTCTGTTGATCTGCACTTCCATGTGGGCAACGTGTTTAGATTCCCTACATGAGTGAGAACATGCAGTAATTGGCTGAAAGGAAAATTCTATAAACCATTAGCAAAAAAGATTATTTTTTCTGAAATTTAGCAAACAGCAAAATGACAATTTTGTTTTTTATTTTGGGATTATAGGTATCCACAACTGTGTCTGGCTTCTATCCAGAGTTTAGATCACATACTGCTGTATTTGTTTATCATATACATCAGAAACACGTATCTTATTCACTTAAATATTATAAGGTATGTAAGTATTCTAAAGGTAAGTATGCAGCTATGTCTGTGTTAATATATCCTTTATATTATAAAGCATTCTGGTGATCAGGAGCCCTTCATAATACAAGACAAAATAAATCACCAGGCATGTCCTTTCCCAACCATGAGTCCTGAAACTTAGCACAGAAGAGTCTATAGGTTCAGGGACAGGATGAGAACTACCTAACCCCCCCTGCAGTGTGTTCTATGGGCCTCCTCAACTAAGGCTCTTAACACAGTGATGGTATTTGGAAACATACTGTTCGAAGCAAAAATAATCATGATTTTTTTTTTTTTTTTTTTAAAACAAGAGATAGCAAACTATCCTAAAAAAATACTGGACAATCCACAGAGGGGAACATAATTCACAGGGAAAGTAACATGTGTTGGGCATGGTGGTGCACACCAGTAATCCCAAATGCTTGGGAGTTTGAAGCAAGAGAATTGCATTATTGAGACTAGCCTCAGCAACTTAGTGAGGACCTAAGCATTATAGCAAGAGCCTGTACCTAAATAAAATATTAAAATGACTAGCAATGTGGCTAAGTGGTTAAGCACCCTTAGGTTCAAACTGTGGTACCAAATTAATAATAATAATAATGTAATAAATATAATAATAATAATAATAATAATAATAATAATAATAATAATAATAGGAATAATAACAATAACAGCAGCCACAAAGTGGCATAATTTGTTTTTTTTTCTTTTTCATGTACAGAAGCCCCCCCCCCCCCCCCGGCTCCCATCACCTACAGTATGTTAACCAATAATGAACATTTGAGTTCTGGGGGGGGGCGGGGGTGCTGGTCCTGTTTCATGTCAATTTGAGACTGAGGGGAAATTGGGCAGCAAGCTGTACTTTGCATCACAGTTCTAGCTGGGAAACTATGAAGAGCACTAGGGAGAAACAGCTTGCATATCAGGGAGGGCACAACCACTCCCAGCCAGGTGCTATGCTGTGGGAGAAACCACTGTGAAATGTACAAGCTACAGGAATATGAAGGAGAAAAGCCTGTAGAATATTTGGGTAAATGAGTGATGGCTATTCCTGAAAAATCTGGTTGATGATCATCCATTGTTTCCATACATTGGAAAGATTTCAGTAAAGCTCAGGGTTCCCAGCTGTGACTACACAATAACAATAGCTTGAAATCTGTCTTCAGGTTCAGTATAAGGAAAGTTACTTTTCTAACAAAAACAAGAAACACCAAAAGGGCTTCATCACACACACTAAGCTGTCCTTACTGGGAAACTCAAACATACCTGCAGGAGGATCTCTTTCCCTGATGAAGTCAATAATGACATAAATCAAGTTCAATTTGCTTAAAGAGGAAGAAAAGGAGATAGGTTCACATTTGTTCTGTAACTGCATTTGCATGCAAATATGAACTTAAAAATATAAATGTGAGCACAGACACCTGAACAGAATGAGGATCAACCTTTCCAAATATTCTCCCTAACAAGATGCCTATCATACACAAACATTATTA
>NC_092510.1:3039368-3074368 GCF_047511675.1 Marmota flaviventris | reverse complement strand
CATGCTCTACCTCCCTGCTCTGTTTTGAGTTCCCCCCTTATAACAAATAAGATATTTGGCATTTGTTTTTAGGGATTGGCTGACTTCACTTAGCATAATCTGCTCTAATGCCATCAATTTTTCTGCAAATGCCATGATTTTGTTATTTTTTTTAGTGCTGAGTAATATTCCATTGTGTATATATGCCACATTTTTTATCCATTCATCTATTGAAGGACATCTATGTTGGTTCCACAGACTATCTATTGTGAATTGTGCTGCTATGAACATTGATGTAGCTGTATCCCTGTAGTATGCTCTTTTTAGGTCTTTTGGGAATAGTCCGAGAAGGAGAATGCCTGGGTCGAATGGTTGTTCCATTCCCTGCTTTCCAAGGAATCTCCATACTGCTTTCAAAATTGGCCACACCAATTTGCAGTACCACCAGCAATGTACAAGTGTACCCTTTTCTCCACATCCTCACCAGCACTTATTGTTGTTTGACTTCATAATGACTGCCTTTCTTACAGGGGCGAGATGGTACCTTAGAGTGGTTTTAATTCACATTTCTCTGATTGCTAGAGATGGTAAGCATTTTTTTCATGTATTTGTTGATTGATTGTATATCTTTTTCTGAGAAGTGTCTGTTCAAAACCTTGGCCCATTTGTTGATTGGGTTATTTGTTTTCTTATTGTTTATTTTTATTTATTTTATTTATTTATTTATTTTATTTATTTTTTTTTTGCATACTCTGGAGATTAGGGCTCTGTCTGAAGTGTGAGGGGTAAAAATTTGTTCCCAGGATGTAGGCTCCCTATTTACCTCTCTTATTGTTTCTATTGCTGAGAAAAAAAAAACTTTTTAGTTGATTCTTGATTTTAACTCTTGAGCTACATGTGTCCTATTAAGGAATTTGGAGCCCGACCCCACGAGGTGGAGATTAGAGCCACCTTTTTCTTCTATTAGACACAGAGTTTCTGGTTTGATTCCTAGATCCTTAATACATTTTGAGTTAACCTTTGTGCAATGATGAGAGACAGGGATTCAATTTTATTTTGTTGCATATGGCTTTCCAGTTCTCCCAGCATCATTTGTTGAAGATGCTATCCTTTCTCCATTGAATGCTTTTAACACTTTTGTCTAATAAAAGGTAGTTGTAATTTTGTGGATTGGTTTCTGTGTCCTCTATTCTGTACAACCCGCCTGTTTTGGTGCCAGTACCATGCTGTTTTTGTTACTATTGCTCTGTAGTATAGTTTAAAATCTGGTATTGCTATACCGCCTGTTTCACTCTTCCTGCTTAGGATTGCTTTTTCTATTCTGGCTCTCCTATTCTTCCAGATGAATTTCATTATTGCTTTTTCTATTTCTGTGAGAAATACCATTGGGATTTTAATTGGCATTGCATAAAACCTATAGAGTACTTTTGGTAATATTGCCATTTTAATGATGTTAGATCTGCCTATCCATGAACAAGGCATATCTTTCCATCTTCTAAGGTCTTCTTCTATTTCTCCCTTTAGGGTTCTGTAGTTTTTATTGTATAGGTCCTTTACCTCTTTTGTTAGGTTGATTCCCAAGTATTTAATTTTTTTTGAGGATATTGTGAATGGGGTGGTTGTCCTCATTTCCATTTCATTGGATTTGTCACTGATATACAGGAATGCCTTTGATTTATGCTTTTTGATTTTATATCCTGCCACTTTGCTGAATTCATTTACTAGCTCTAGAAATTTCTGGGTAGAACCATTTGGGTCTTCTAGGTATAGGATCGTGTAATCCGCAAACAGTGCTAATTTAAGTTCCTCTTTTCCTATCTTTATGCCTTTAATTTCTTTCATCTGTGTAATTGCTCTGGCCAGTGTTTTGAGAACTATGTTGAATAGAAGTGGTGAGAGAGGGCATACCTGTCTTGCTCCAGACTTAAGAGGGAATGCTTTCAGTTTTTCTCTGTTTAGAATGATGTTAGCCTGAGGCTTAGCATAGATAGCTTTTACAATGTTGAGATAAGTTCCTGTTATCCCTAATTTTTCTAGGGTTTTGAACATAAAGGGATGCTGTACTTTGTCAAATACTTTCTCTGCATCTATGGAGATGATCATATGGTTCTCATCTTTAAGTCTATTCATGTGGTGAATAACATTTATTGATTTCTGTATGTTGAACCAGCCTTGCATCCCAGGTATGAATCCTACTTGATCATGGTGCCCAATATTTTTGATGTGTGTTTGCATCCGATTTGCCAAAATTTTATTGAGGATTTTTGCATCTATGTTCATTAGAGATATTGGTTTGTAATTTTCTTTCTTTGAAGTGTCTTTGTCTGGTTTTGGAATCAGGGTGATATTGGCTTCATAGAATGAATTCGAAAGCACTCCCTCTTCTATTTCCTGAAATAGCTTGAAAAGTATTGGTGTTAGTACTTCTTTAAAGGTTTTGTAAAACTGCTGTATACCCATCTGGTCCTAGGATTTTCTTGGTTGGTAGTCTTTTGATGGCTTCTTCTATTTCCTCCTTTGAAATTGGTCTGTTTAAGTTGTGTATATCCTCCTACCTCAATCTGGGCATATCCTATGACCTAAGAAATTTATCGATGTCTTCACTATCCTCTATTTTATTGGAATATAAGGTTTCAAAATAATTTCTGTTTATCTTCTATATTTCTGTGGTGTCTGTTGTGATATTGCCTTTTTATCATGTATGCTGTTAATTTGAGTTCTCTCACTTCTTTTCTTTGTTAGCCTGGCTAAGGGGTCTGTTGATCTTATTTATTTTTTCAAAGAACCAACTTTTAGTTTTGTCAATTTTTTCAATTGTTTCTTTTGTTTCAATTTCATTGATTTCAGCTCTGATTTTAATTATTTCTTATCTTCTACATTTGTTGTTGTTTTGCTCTTCGTTTTCTAGGGTTTTGAGATGTAGTGTGAGATCATTTATTTGTTTTTTTTTTTTTCTTTTTTTGCGGAATGAAATCCAAGCAATTAATTTTCCTCTTAAAACTGCTTTCATTGTGTCCCATAGATTTCAATATGATGTGTCTGTGTTTTCATTTATCTCTAAGAATTTTTTTTTTATTTCCTCCTTTGTGTCTTCTGTATCCCATTGATCATTCAGTAACATATTGTTCATTCTCCAAGTGATGTAGTATTGTTACTTCCTTCTTTTATCATTGATTTCCAATATCATTCCATTATGGTCAGATAAGCTGCATGGTATTATTCCCACTCCTTTATAATTTCTAAGAGTTGCTCTATGGCATAATATATGGTCTATTTTTGAAAAGGATCCATGTGCTGCTGAGAAAAAAGTATATTCACTTTATGATGGTTGACATATTCTATATATGTCAGTTAAGTCTAGGTTATTAATTGTGTTATTGAGTTGTAGATGGAACCAATACCTTTTTTTCTATTTATGTATTTTCTGGTGTTGATGAGGATCAAACCCAGTGCCTCACAAGTGCTAGACAAGCACTCTGCAACTGAGCCCCAGCCCCAGGCCTGTATAAAATTGTATTAGTGACCCAGAGATCATTTAACTTACAGGATGATGAGAGCAGGAAATCTGCAAAGTGTATATATAAATTGATGCATTTTGCTGTCTTTTGGGGATTGCTGGCCTGGAACAAGTCACCCGCCTATGCTGAATGAAAATATAAGACATCTCCACTGCTGGACTCAGTATTCATTTTTCTCCTCCCACAAACTTGTTTTTTTTCTGGGTTCTCATATTTTGTCACCATGAAATTTGAAGTGGCCTTTGATTCTGTGTCCTTGGCCAGCTATCCATTCTATTACTTGCAATCAACTTCATCTGGAAGTTTTTTCTGTAACTCTCTTCTCATGCAGCACTGGTATGGACACTTACTGGCTCTTGCTTAAACTGGTGGGGGAAGAGGGAACAAAAACAAAACAAAAACAACTCCTCTATGACTTCTTGAATTCAACCCTTATCATTTAAAAGAATCATTATTTTTATCATTAAGGAAAATTAACTGAGCCAGGCAGAGTGGTGCCTGCCATGATCCCAGCAACTTGGGAGGCTGAGGCAGGAGGATCATGAGTTCAAATCAGCCTCAGAAACTTAGGACTAAGCAACCCAATGATACCATGTCTCTAAATAAAGTATATATTAAAAAGGGGGGCTGGGAATGTGACTCATTGGTTAAGTAGCTCTGGGTTAAATCCCTCGTGTCAAAAATAAATGAATAATGAGCAGAATTGACCACTGAAATTCCTTCTAAGAAGCTTTCAAACTCTCACAGCTTAGTAATCAGTGGAGGTTGGGAAATGTTAGCCCAGGATCATGAGAAATATGAGCTTCTGCATGCATTACATGGTATGAGAATGAGGCTTAAATTCTCCCATGGATGATGACTATAGCATTTTCCTTTTGGAGAGACTAAGGGCCTCCATTGGCTCCTTGTTATGCCCAGGTACAGATACCTCATCCCTCAGATCATCGTGCATTGTCAGATTAATTCAGGTTCAATCCTGGGAGTCAGGTATGCACAAGACTGCCTTGGTTACACATGAGCCATTCTTAAGGACACTTTTGCATACAACCATATACTATGGAAACGAGGTTCAACTTCCTACCTGGTGGACATTTTAGCATTACAATGAAGTAAAATAGACTTCCTAGTCACTAGTACTTTCTCTTGAGGTTATTTGTAAAAGAGGTTCACCTAAACTTATTAAACACATCTCAACTTCTTGTGTCATATTCTTATGGGAAATCATATCTTCCATTAGGAGAGGGTCAAGGTGTGTCTTCTATTCTTAGGCTCCAAGGTGCTAACAATGCAACATGGGCACAAAAAGAATGTGGTACATGAGTAATTGGAGAGATGTTCTCTTCTACACAAGCCAGGCACTATCACAACAGTCAGTCTCTCAACTAGATGGCAACTAGCCACGACAAAAACAGTATATCAACTGGGAAACTGCTGGAGAATGCAAAGGGTCATGCCCCTTGGGGGCTGGGGTGGGGGTGAGAAAAGATTGCATCATACTACTCAGAACACTTTGCAATTTAAAACACATGAGTTGCTCATTCTGGAATTTACTATAGCTTACAGAAAGGGAAACCATGGAGAAGTGGAACTATGATAATTGAATTGCAGTAAAACAAATACCAAGAGGCAATCTTGTTAATGGACAGAGAGAAGCAGTTGATCAGGTACAAGACAGCATTAGTGGATTTCCCTAGAGAATCCAAGAAGCTGGAAGGCAGTGGGAGGACATGATGAAACTTTTTTTTAAATAATTTTATACCTTGCAAAACTGTGGTTCAAAAGATAAGGGGAGATTTGTACAAGGAAAGGTTTGTGGTGAGTAAACAACTCTTCAAGAAATGCCAATAGAGCCATCTAGGTTAAAGAAAATGACAAAAGACAGAATGTTGAGCCCATATTAAATAATGAGAAATAATGGTAGATATAGCTCAGTAGCTAAATATGGTAGCAAAATATATCCAGTACCATGGAGTGTATAGTTTCTAACTTTTTTCTATTTGTTCTAAAAATGTAAGTGTAAAAATTGTACTCTATATGTGTAATAAGAATTGCAATGCATTCTGCTGTTGTGTATTTTAAAAAAATAAAATTAAAATCAATAAATATGAGTGCAAAACTAACACTTAGAACACAAAAATAAAACTTAGAACCAAACAAATATTGATGCTGAATGACTACAAGACTCCATTTTTCATTTCTATCAGAAAATACCTAAGGCTGAGTAGTTTGTGATTAAAAAGTCATGTAGATGAGAATTTTAGTCTGAGTCCATGATAAAGGGGTCCCATCCACTTGGATTCTGGGGAGTATAAAATTGGCTGTATTCCAGCATGGTGGCTGACATCAGAGTGGGGACATGTGGAAGAGGAAAAACCATATGGACGAATATGATCCACAGAGCAGAGAGAGGCAGTCTTGATTTTTGAAAACAACACATTTTCTCATTCCAAGAGACTAGCATCCATTCCTCCTGAGGGTGGTGTCCCCAATGACTTAATTAACTCCCAGGAGACAGCACATTTGAAAGGTTCCCACCACAGTCGTTCAGGTCTATAATTCCAGTCACTCGGGAGGCTGAGGCAAAAGGATCATGAATTCAAAACTGCAGGTGGTAAAAATAGAGTTTCTCTTGATGGAATGGTCTGGCTGCAAAATAAAAGCTAAGAAAGGTAAATCAGGGGAAAAAATCCATAGGATACAGAAAGTAATTTTAAAAGTGTGGGTGGGATGGGCTAACCCATCTTAGGGATGAAGCTTCCACAGGCAAAAGAGCATAATGGAGCCCATGTTTGCTTTATTTATATCAGGGAATATGAAAGGTTTTCCATGAAATATTCTTTGCCAAATAAGGTAGAGGTGGGCTTTGCAGTTCCCAAAGGGATATGCCCAACTCCAAAGCTACATGAGGGGTCTTCCTAGTAGAGCAGAGATAGGGTCATGTGCCTTGGGCAATCTAGTGCACTCCGGGGAGCTGCAGATGGTTCTCAAGGTTAGACCTAAATCTCCAAGGCTCCATACCCAGAGAAGACCCTCAAGTAATTCATGGGTGGCACCCTGAATACCCCCCCACTTTTTTACTTTGCAATAGAAAATGTTGAGCCATTGTTCTGAGGGAACCTTGTTCTGAGGGAGTGACAACTTATTATAACAATACAAAAAAGAACTAGTAGCAAACATCTCATTCCAATAGTATACCATGCAGAGTGCTTCAGTGTGTGTGTTTCCAGGATTAAAGCCATTCCATTCTTTAAGTATTTCCAGTTAGAGAAGTAGGATCCAAAAGATCGATTTTGCTTTTTTGAATATCCTGGAAGTTGTGATGCAACTCCATAAGATCCAGGCTATTATTACTGCTATGCCAAATACCCATTAGATGATTTAACCTTCTCCAAATCCCATTGGGAAGCCTTATATTTGGCTACAGTAACAGAGACCTTCATAGTCAGATGGCATTTAAACCTTTCCTTAAACAAGAGAGCAGAAAGCTCATTACCAATATTTATGACACAAGTTTCTAAGGCATTTAAGTTAGATTCAATACTTTCATCAATATTTGTGATTATTGAAGACCTTGGAAGTATTTTGAGCCAAATTATTAAGAAAATTTGCATGTTAAATGTTCTGAGATCTAGCCACTAAAGCTGCAACAGTAGAGTGATGAATGAGATTAAATAAAATTTGAAAAATTATAACCAAGAATTATTAGTCCAAAAGCTTGCTTGAGTCTGGTCACCTGAGCATGTGTCTGTTGTAAAACCTGAAAACCAGCATGAGCATACCATGGCTCTGAAATGTTGGCTGGTAGTAAGACAAAGGAAGACTGGAGAAGGATTAATGTTCCTTTCCCTCTGTTATATCTAGTGATGCAATTAGGTAAATTGCACTTTTTACTGGCTACGGGATATTTCTCATCCTTTCTCTTAACTACACATTTCCAGTAATTAAAGCATAAGGAAATTTAACACAGGCCTGCAGGCCATACCAGGACCCCTCTTTACATCCCCTGCCTACAAAGTCATGTATAGGGCTGTCAGTGTAATATAGGAAATCTGAGGCTGCAATTAAGCACCAAAAATCTTTCTGGATACCACCTTCACTGAAGGTAAGGATATTACCAACAAAACCTCCAGGGATCATGGCATCCTTATGTGATTGTCTTTTGTCAATTCTTGGAGACCAGTCTAAAATATATCCACTCTTTCTAGAACCTTTTTTTGTGTACTGGCAAGACATTTGCACAGTCTCTCCATTTAGGAAAGGTGCCAAATTCTATTGCAGAATGATTAGGACAGTAAGGTATTGGCAGACGTTCTGTGGCAATGACTGGCATGTTAGAGAAAGTCCAATTTTAATAACTGTTTGAACATATTGCTTACAGTCCCAGGGTCCAGTATGATTGGCTGGTCTAGACCCCCAATATTCTTTATTTTCTTCAAAAGATACCCCTAGATAGCCAGCATGCTTATCATGGGACCAATATATATGTAGTTGTCCACTGTAACCAGTATAATTAAATCCAGTCACAGGAATGGGTGTAATCTGAGTATCTGTAAAACCACACATTACATGAGTATCATTGGTAAATACTGGGATTGATTCTCTGGTCCACACCACTGGGTGTACCAACAGTGAGTCTGGAAAATATGTCCAATTGGCTTCTCCTTGGATCCCATTTACTGGACACTCAACAGTGCTCACATGGCCACAAACATTGTGGCTGCCGAGTTAGTTCCTCCTTGTGCCAAACTATCTGTTCAAAATGTAGCGCTAGATTCTACAGTTGTCTCCATGATGGTAGATTCAACATTCAGTCTCTCTGGGCCTTCTTCATCCTCTTCCTCCTTTGTAGCTTTCACTTCCTGCTGGGGGACAGGTCTGACATCTCTGGATCAATCATCAGTATCTGAACCTCGGTTCTAGGTCCTTTATGTCTGGTAGCACATTCAGGTACCCCAATAGGATGAGAGGCGCCTTCTGGGAAAACACAAGCATGACCTCTACCCCACATTTTCACTGGATCTGATATTTTCTGTTATTGTGTTTGTAAATCTTTCCACCAACCTTGGCTCAAGGGACCGGCTGCAGTAGAAGAAATGTGTCCTTTGGCTGCAGTGTGACAATTAAAAAATTAAAACAAATCATGATTAAGGTTATTTTGTGGGGTCTTATTCCCCTCCCTTTTTTGCAAATGTAGCTTCATAAATAAATGAGCTCATTCAACAATGGCTTGACCTTGAGGTTTCTAAGAATACCTGTTTTATGATCAGTACAAAATTGATGGCAAAACTGCTGAAAAGAAAAATTAGTATAAGCTGGAGTGTTGTCAATTTCAATCTGTAAAGGACCTCCTGATGCTGCAAAAGTAGCTAGAAAGTGAGAAATAACATGTTGAGTATTTTCTCTTACACAGGCAATGTGAAAAATAAATCTAGAGTGTCAACAATAACATGAACTTAACACTGTTTGACAAATTGAGGGATGTGAGTTACATCCATTTGCCATAACTGATTTGGTCATAAACCATGGGATTATCCCAGTTGGTGAAGATAAAATATGTATAAAACATTGTGAGATTTGATGAACAATTTGACAAGTTTTTCCCCAGGAATATTAATTTTTTATGTAAAGTAGAAGCATTCTGAAGATGTAAAGAATGTGAGGCTTGTGAACAATCATATAACGATATTTATTCACAAACAGCAACAAGTTTATCAATCTTATCATTACCTGATGCTAAAGGACCTGGAAGATTAGAATGTGCTCTTCTAAGGCTAATGAAACATGGATGGTGACACATTTGACTTGTCTTTTGTAAGGTCTGAAACAAATTAAGTAACTCTTGCAATGGTGGGTTCCCAGTAGTTGATGTTTCAATATTTTTTGTAACACGAACTGCATGTAAACTATCTGAATAAATATTGATTGACTCATTTGCAAAATGAATTAGAGCACAAATGAGAGCTTGAAGATCTGCTCATTGTGCAGAAGTATAAGATGTCTGTATCATCTCTGTATGAACATGGCTATAGAAACTTGCTTTTCCTGAACTCGATCAGGAAATACTGTTAGTGCTCCAACTATTGGTTAAGCACATACAATTTTGGGAAAAATAAATGTAGTCACAAGAGTAAACTGAATAATTTTATCCTGAAGGTAATAGCTTTCCATTTGACCAGGGAAATTAGCAAAATCTTTCTGCCAAGTATAAGAAGATTGTCAAAGCCAATCATGCACTTCAGTAGAAAAGGGGGCAACAACAATATTAGGCTATGACCCAACTATCTGAAAAACCTGTGTTCTTCCTTTAATAACTCACTGAGCAATAAAGCCATGGAATGGAGTTGATGACTTTTGAGGAGAATGCGGTAGGCAAGGCCCCTCAATAATTCCCAATTATCACCACATTACTCCTGTAGGAGTATGAACATTGGGAAATGTTAATCAATATATAGGCTCTTGTGGATTAAATCTAGTAAGCTGTGCAGTAATCATGGCAGATTCAACCTTTGTTATGGCAATCCTTTCTTCTGCCATGAGTTGATGAGAAGGTAGAGAAGGATCCTTCTGTACAATCTGAAACAAAGGACACAAATCTGCAGTGGCTAGATTTAAACTTGGTCACAGCCAATAAATATCACCTAGTAACTTTTAGAGGTCATGTGCCTTGGGCAATCTAATGTGCTTGGGTGAGCTGCCCATAGTTCCCAAAGTTAAATCTAAATCCACATGGCTCTATACCAAGAGAAGACCCCCAAGTAATTCATGGGAGGCTCCTTGCAACTTAGTGAGGCCCTACCTGAACATAAAACAGAAAAATGACTGGGAATAGGTCTCAGTGCTAAAGTGCTCCTGTAAAATCCACAATACAAGAAAAAAGAAGCAAATAAAAACAATAAAGAAAACAGCTGGTGAGCTATGGAAATGTCAGACAAAATCAGCTGAAACAGAAATTGTTAGATAGAGGCAAGAACATGATATATACTAGTAGTTACATATATTAAATTATATATTAAATATATATATATACATATTTATGATAAAGATTAAAATATATAATTCATATCAATAGAGTGGGAAGTCTCACAAACTAAGTTATAAATGTATACATGTCTAAAAACAGTGTTCCAAAATATGTGAATTGAAAACTATCAGGATTAAAGGAAGAAAAATTTCTCCAAAAAGAGGTGGATAATTTGTGATATTCCACTTTCAGGAAAGAATGAAATGACTAGCAAAAAGTCCCTGTAAAACAAAACGACTTGCACAACAATATAACTACACTAGCTCTAGAGGAATATATAGAATATTCTGCCCTAAAGAGTAGAATACACATTTTACCCCAGTGTGTTGGAAATATTGTGCAGGACTTGCCATTTTAAAGCCATAAAAAATGTCAATAAATTTAAAAGCACTGAAATCAGGACAAGTACCTTTTATAAGTAAAATGCAATTAAGTTAAAAAAATAGAAAATTTAAAAATTTGCAAACATGTAGCAATTAGTGTACTCTTAAGGAAGAAGAAAAAGAAAAAAAAAATAGAAAATAGTTTAGGTGGATAAAAATGAATGCAAACATGCCAAAACTTATGAGGTGCAGCTAAAGTAGCCCTCAGAAGAAAATTCAAAACCACAAAAGCCTACATTCTAAAAGAAAAACTGCCCAAACAAAAACCTAAATTTATACAGTAACTAGACAAATGGAAGCAAGCTGTAATCAAATCACGCAAAGCATAAATTAATAAAGAGTAGAGCAAGAAGAAAAGAAATAGACAAAATAATTAAGAAAACAAACTTGATTGTTCAAAAGATTTACAAAATTCATTGTTCAATTAACCAAGAGGAGAGAGAGAGAGAGAGAGAGAGAGAGAGAGAGAGAGAGAGAGAGAGAGAGACTCAAGTTAATAAATATCAAAAATAAAGGTGAGACCATCAAAACAGACTCCACAAAAAATTTAGACAATTTAAGGGCATATTATGATCAACTGAATGTGAACAAATTTCTATAAAACATTTATCAAAACTGACTTAGACATAAAAAATCTAAAAAGAATTAATAAGAGATTTAATCAGTAAAAAACACAATAAAAACATCCACGTCAGAGCTGAGCATGGTTGGCACATACCTGTATCCCAGTGACCTGGGAAGCTGAGATAGGAGGATCATGAGTTCAAAGCCAGCCTCAGCAAAAGCAAGGTGCTAAGCAACTCAGACAGATCCTGTCTCTAAACAAAATGCTAAATAGTGCTGGGGATGTTGTTCTGTGGTCAAAGGCCCTCAGTTCAATATCTGGTACCAAACAACAACAACAAAAAATCCTATTAGAAATGTGAAGTGAAACTATCAGACTATATCTAACTCTAAAAGTAGATATATGGCTTTATGTGAATTAAATCTTAAGGTCTCTACCAAAGAACTATTTGAATGAAACATTTCAGCATTTATGCAGGATATAGCACCGATATATCAATACAATTTTTGTAGCAGAACAATAAATATTCAAAGCAAAATTATTAAAAAATATTCCATTTATGGTAGCATCAAACATTAAATACATAGCAAAAAATTCACAAAAAAATATCGTGTAAGCAGAAAATACTATAGAAAATGTTTAAAAGACTAAGTAGGCATCCACTATTTATTGATAAGATTTAATGTTGCTGAAATAGTAAAATGTAAGTTTATTTACATACCAATGTAAACCTTACCAAAATTCCCACATGCCATTTTTGGAAAAGATGTAATAGTAAGCCTAAGGAGAATATGAAAGTTCAGTCACCCTCAAATACCAAATACAGGGTTTTTTTTTTTTTTTTTTCAAGAAAAATATAAATAACAAAATTGGAAGACTCACACATCCCGATTTTAAAGCTCAGTATAGTTTCAGTACTCAAAAAAACTGGAACCCTATTTCTCACACTGTTCAAAATCATTCAAAAGGAGTAAAAGACCTGACTGTGAAACTACAAAATAAACAAGAGAAAGAAATTTAAGACTCTGGTAAGGACAACAAATGTTTTCAACAGAATTTCAAAATCACACACACACACACACACACACACACACACACAAAATAAATAAATAAATAAAATAAAATAAAAATAGCATTAAACTAAAATTCTGATGTGGAGCAAAGAAAAAAAAAGTGGAATCTGTATAAAATGGGAGAAAATCTTTGCCCAATATGCATTTGATACTAGCTTCATATTTAGAATATGTAAATAACAAAAAAAATCATAACACCAAACAATCAAAAACTAAGTAATGCCATTCAAGTTGGCAAACAAAGTAAACAGTTTTCAAAAGAAGAAACAAAAAGTTCCAGCAAACACATAGAAAAATGTTCCATATAATTATCCTTCAGGAAAATGCAAATCAAAAATACAATGAGGAGGGCTGGGGAAATAGCTCAGTTGGTAGAGTGCTTGCCTTGCATGCACAAGGCCCTGAGTTCAATCCACAGCACCACACAAAAAAAAAATACATGAGGTAGCACCTCACCCCAGTCAGAATGGATAACTTAGAAAAGTGACAAACATTGATGTGGATGTGGAGAAAAATCAACACTTATGCACGGGTGTGTGCAAGTAAATTGGGTAGCTGGTATGAAAAACTGTGCATATTACTCAAAAAATTAACAATAGTTGGAATCGTGGCACACAACCAATCCCATATATTTCAGAAGCTAAAAAAGGAGGATTACAAGTTTAAGGCCAGCTTGTGCAAGTTCAATGTCAAACAGCGCAAAACCCTGTCTCCAATAAAAAAGAAATATGCTGGAGGCCAGGAATGGTGATAAATGCCTGTAAAGTAGGCAACTTGGGAGACCACAGTAGGAGGATCCTGAATTTGGTTAAGTCTTCATTATCTCAACTAAATAATAATAAAATTGAATTACCTTGTGATTCAGGTATCCCACTTGGGGGTATGTAATAAAAAAGAATGAAACCCTCATCTGATACCTGGACGTCCATGATTATTGAGGCACTTCCCAGTTGAAAAGATATGGAATCGCCTAGGAATTCTGGGACAGATGAACAAAGAAAATATGGCATATATGTAGGCATACATCCATAAAAATCAAATCCTGCCACCTGCAACCAATTGGGTGAAATTAGAGGATAGCGTGGTAAAATGAAATAAAACCAGACACAGACATAAAAACACTGCATGCTGTCCCTCATGTGGGGAAGCTAAACCTGAATTTAGGTTGGTGATTTTTAAAGGTTAAAGAGTGGAGGTGGAAAATGAGAATGGGATTTCATCAGTGGATGTGGCATATGTGTTAAAATGCCATACAGAGACCCTTTATTATGTATATTTAGTACATCTTCATCAAAGCTATTTTTAAAATGTTACTGTAATCAGTAATGATTCACACTTACAAAATGATTAAGTGGAATAATATTTCCATCTGTGGTTGTGGATGCCTACAGTACCTGCAACTCAGATGACTGAGGCAGGAGAATTGACATCTTGAGGTCACCCTTGGGAACATAGCAAGATCTTGTCTCAAAACCAAAAAAAAAAAAAAAAAAAAAAAAAAATGAACTGGGGATAAATCTCAGTGTTAGAGTGTTCCTAGATTCAAACTCATTACTGCAAAAAGAAATAAGTAAATGGAATTGAATTTAGAAATAAATCCTTATATTTATGGTCAATTATTTTTCAAGGAGAATGCCAAGATATTATAGGAAAAAAATGTTTTCAAAACATCTGGAACATCTATCCATATAACACTTGGAACAGGATCTCAAACACTATCTCACACTCTACACAATTAATTTTAAATGGAAGAAAGGTGTAAATATGAGAATTGGAACTACAAAATTCTTAGCAGAAAACATGTAAACCTCATGACCCTGCATTGGACAATAGATTCTTAGAAAAGACAATTTTTATTTTTATTTTTTTTTTAATTTTGGTACCAGGGATTGAACCCAGCAGAGCTTAACCACTTAGAAACATTCCCAGCCCTTCTAACAATTATATTTAGAGACCAATTACTAAGGCTGGCTTTGAGTATGTGATCCTCCTGCCTCAGCCTCCCAAAATGTTGGGATTATAAGCATATGCCAAAAGATACTTCTCATAATGCCATATATTTGGAAAATATCTACAGTATTTTAGATATGAGGCTTATAATGTGTCATAATACTTTTTTGAATGTTATAATAAACTTATTTATGATTTAGTCACTATTTTTTTAAGCTATAGACTTCATCTAGGCTTCTGTATATGCTATGTGAAATTTCACTGTCCCCAATGGGGACTTCTAACTGGAAAACTCCAACCATATTTACCTTGTATATGTCAAACCTGGATATCCATTTTTCTTAATCTATATTCTTAAATAAAATTGAAATTTCTCAAGAGTAAAGATTATTCCTCTGGAGCCAAATGATTCCTAGCATTGTGGGAGTCATATTAGCTGAAGTGCTATCAAACAAATAACATTAACTAATAAATTTCTGACCCCAAACTAACATCTCTATACTTGTGGCTTCTTCATGTAGTCATGACTGTATTGTTAAGAGTCGCAAAAAAGAAAAATCTTATAATTTTATGGGCATATTTTTTACAAATTATGAATTATCATTAAAAAGGTTCTCATTTTCTCCAAGCCCACAGAAGTGTCAACAGAGTCAAGATTAAGCCTATTACAATCAGAAATGTCTTGTTTCTTTAATAATTATTTGTTGGTATTGAAAATTAAACTCAGGGGTGCTTTACCCCTGAGTTACATCTCCAGTACCTTTGTACACTTTTAAATTTTATTTTTTATACTGAATTTTAACTACACATCACATTAGGGTTTATTTTGACATCAAATCATACCACTTTTAGAAGGCTGTTATTCTAAATGAGAAGAGTGGCATGATTAAAATAGATACAAATATTAAATAGCCATCACCACATCCAAAGTAATGAAAATTTTCTCAACTGTTTTTTTTATGAGTTTTTTTTGCTTCCAGTTGTTACACAAAGTCCTTTGATCTATATTTTTTAAATTTATTTTTCTATATGATGTGAGGTATCTATCCAAATACATTTTTTTCTTGTGGATATCTAGTCTCCCAGTGCCATTTTTGCTTTTGCTTTTACTCTTGAAAAATATAAGCCGTGTGTGTGTGTGTGTGTGTGTGTGTGTGTGTGTGTAAAATCCCTCTAAACACCAATTACAAATTGCTGCCCACGCAGGTCAGGCAAATTGCTGACCACATAGTTACAAATTGCCACCCCTGACCTGCACAGACAGCTGAACTTAAGTTCACTCGTGTGAAATTCCACGGACATCAAATAATGCACAGATACACTTTACCTTTACACAAGCTTCAGGACGGCTTCTCTGCTTTGGCCTCAGGCTCCCCAAAAGGGAGGGGAAGGGAAAGCCATGACAGGCTGGTGAGAGAGTGACCAAATTCAGAAGAGAGCTTTTATTGGGGAATCCTTGTTCTTAGAAAGTTCTATTCAAAAATAGCCAGAGGGGCAGGGTTACAAGAGACACATGAATATAACTCAACCCTCATGCATAACACCTACATCTGAAGATCCTCCCCCCTCTATCTTAGCTGGGAAAATGCCCAAATCACCACAAATGTAGTGACTGGTCAGAGCCTCCTGCTTCAAGACTGGAAGGCATGGGTCATTCAGAGGGGCTTCCTACATATCTGTCCTTCTTTCTTTGAAAAAGCAGGTGATGGGTCATTATTTCAAGTCCCTAAATTCTTGTGCTGGAGGCATGACATCCTACAATTACAAAACAAGAGAGAATAAGTAGCAACGAGAACAATACAAGGATATACCATGCAGAGTGTTTAAGAATGTTTCCAGGGTTAAAGCTGTTTAATTCTTTAAGTGTTGGATTAGCTAAAGAAGTAGGATCTGAAAAATCAACATTACTTTTTTGTATATCTTGAATCTGATGATGCAGCTCCAAAAGATCCAAGCTGTTATCATTATTCTGCCAAATATCCAACAAATGGTTTTGAACCTTCTCCCAAAACCATTAAGAAGCATTGCATTTGGCAGTAGTAACACACACATACTTATACCTAGCAGCACATTTAAGTCTCCCCTTGAATTTCAAAGTGGAAAGTTCATTACCTATATTCATGACAGCAGCCTCTAAGGCATTTAACTTGGTCTCAATCCTTTCATCAACATTTATTTGATTGTGAAGAGCCTTGGAAGTATTCTGAGCCAAATTATTAAGAAAAATTGCATGTTGAATATTTTAGATATGGCCACCAAAACTGTGACCATGGAAGCAATAAAAGAAACCAAGGCAACAACTCCCACTATTGTGAGTCCAAGAGCACATTTAGGTCTTGCTAGCTGGGCATGTATTTGTTATAAGACTTGAAAACCAGCATCAGTCTACCATGGCTCTGAAATATTTCCTGGTAATAAGACAAAGGAGGGCTGATGAAGTATCATCGTTACTTTTTCTCTATTATTTCTGGTGTTACAATTAGTTAAATTGCATTTATTACATGTTACAATATATCAATCATCTTCCCTTTTGACTTTTACATTTCCAGTAATTAAAGCATAAGGAGATTAAACCAGACCCATAAGTAATAGCAAGAACCCTCCTTCTAGTACTTGCTTACAAAGTCTGGTAAAGTTTTGTCAGTAAAATGTAAGAATTCTGAGGCAGCAATTAAGCGCCAAACATCTTTCTGAATGCCACCTTTGCTGAAGGTCAGGATGTCAATAAGTATGGACACTCCTTGCAAAACCAGCATGAAACCACCATTTGTCCCAGCTATCCCTCTCCTCGGACTATACCCAGAAGACTTAAAAAGAGCATACTACAGGGAATGAGCCACACCAAAGTTTATAGCAGCAGAATTAATAATAGCTGAACCATAGAACCAACCTAGGTGTCCTTCAACAGATAAATGGATCAATAAAATGTGATACACACACACACACACACACACACACACACACACACACACATACACACACACATATCCCCCACCAATTGAATATTACTTAGATTTAAAGATGAATGAAACTATGGCATTCATTGGTAAATGGATGGAGTTGAAGAATATCATGCTAAGTGAAATAAGCCCCCCCCCACACACACACATATATATACACACACAAACCCAAAAGTCAAGTGTTCTCTCTGATAAGTGTATGCTAATTCACAATGTGGGTGGGGGGAAAAGTGACTTTAGATTAAGTAGAGTGGAGTGTAGGGAGGGGAGGGGATATGGGGATAGGAAGGATAGTAGAATGAAACAGACATTACATATAACACATAATATATATGGGTGCTAAACCACTCAACAAGGGAGGGGGGAGAGAATAGAAATTCAGTGGATTAGAAACACTTGGAATGAAGGGAAGAAATGGGAAATAGGAATACAAATGACAGTAGGATGAATCAGACACAACTTTTCTTTGTTCATATATAACTACAGCACCAGTGAAGGTTCGCACCATGTACACCTCAAGAATGGAATGCTAACTAAAATGAGTTTTACTCCGTGTATAATATGTCAAAATTTGTCTGCTGTCATGTATACTTAAAAAGAGTAAGAAATGTTAAAAATGATAAGGGAAAATTTGTATACAGAGAAGGATTGTGAGTGAAAAACTCTTCAATAAATGCTACTGTCATTAAGGTTAAATAAAATTATAAAAGACTACCTTGAGCCCATACAAAATAATAAACAATGGTAAATAGAGTTGCCAAGTCAGTCTGTGTAACAATCTATTATCACAAAATTTTTGATTTACAACTCTTTTCTATTTTACTTACAAACAAGCACAAGAGAAATACTTACAAGTTGAGCAGAGAGGAAATATTACATAGCAGTGTTATGAATACTATTAATAGTGCTGTGTGCACTCAAAGAAAGCATTCTCAATTTCCTCCCCCATGCAATAAAAAATCATGCAGTTGAAAGATATGCTAGTTACTGCTTAGATAACACATACATGTGTTTGTTACATTAAGTATGTGGGCAGCTGCTCAACTTGGCAGGTCAGATGCAATAGATAAGGAAGACACTCTCTTCACACAAGACAGTGTTTCTTTTAGTATTATTATGAAAGTAAGAGAGAAAGCAAAAGAAATAGACACAGGCAATTGTATTGCCAGACTAAGAAAACCGCAACACTGAACTATGTCCTAGAGAGTCAGAAACAGCTTTTCAGGGTCCTGACTGGGAAGTCCTATGCAGAGCATACTCTCCACAGGTGAGAGTCTGAAGTCTTGTTATAACTTGTATTTAAAGTGGGGCTGAATAAATACAAGTTATAACAAAGAAAGCTTCATCCTAACAGCTTTCATGACCTAGTGATCCCATGAAGAACACTACATCCTCCCAAGAACAGGTCAGATCCCAGAGTAGAGAGTGATAGCCTTGAGATGACTAAATAAATTGAAGTTCCAATGAGAGAGCCACCAAGCCAAATGCATTGATAAATCAGCATCCTTTAGCTGTTTCATCAAGGATATGCAGACATAATGCAGGCCCATGGAAAGGGAAGATCTTTAGATTTTTTTTGTTTTGTTTTGTTTTTAGATCTCTGGTACTGAATCTTCCCTCTGGGCCTTATAAATAGTTAAAACTCTCATATGTAAAATGAAGCCAATTTCTGTGTAAAATAACATGCAGTGGAGACAAGCATGAAGCCTAGAGATTTACCCTTTGGAATAATAAATAGTGTGAATATTATTCTCCTAGAATTTACAATTATATTTCAATATTTATTTTCCCAAATAAAGTTAAATGAAATATTTGTAGGTGGTGTTTTGTTGACCCAAAGGGCTCACATATGAAGAGTATACTGTGTTCTTACTTTTTTGAACAGGACTAGTATATGAAAGTCTAGAGGTTTATTTCAATCAAAATTGTGTTCTCTCTCTGTGATGTCATGGGCTCCTGGAGCTGTAAGATCTGAAGAGGGACAGGGTTAGTTTATACTATCTTATAATTACTGGATTGCAGAGGGGTCTCAGAGACCATGACACATGCTCTCTACCATATAATCCAATAAGTATAACAAACATTATAATGTAAGTTATTAAGTGGAACAAAATAACCTATAAAATCAAATATATAATGAAATAAAAAATGTGGGGCATAAATGCTCCTATAGTATGTCTGTTTCTTTTTACCTTCATCATTTTACATGTTTCTGGTTACACATTTCTACTGGGTATCCAAGACTAAACAGGTTTTCCTATATTGGGATGTTTTTCCTACACTTGAGGTCAGTTCAGTCTCCTCAGTGATGAATGTCATTTTTCATGAGGAACTGCATGGTTTCTTCAGTTCAACAGTCAGGATGGGCCTGTGGACCACGTGGATTCCACAGGAAATATTGAGACTATTTCTCCTTCAGCAACCCTCCTTTTTTACCTGAATATAAACATTGGCTCCTAGTCTCTTGGGTCTTTTACCTCTCCCTGATTGGAAGCTTGTAACTCTCCAGAGTTGTAGATCCCTTAGGGAGTACTGTACCTCTATAAGGTGAAATGTTAAAGTCCTAATTCAAACTAGGGATATCTGGGCATTATTTTAGTATCCCATGGTCCTTCCTATAACTGTCTTAATTTTTCCATAATTACAAACAAGATAGTATATAATTTACATACATAATATTCCCCAAATAAAACTTGATTAAACATATGAAATAATTAATGGAGATGTTAGAGCATTATTTACCCAATAGAATGTTTTACTATTGCATCAATCCATTAGCAAAGTGAATAGTGGAAGATGTATGACCTAATAACATCATTAAATTCATGACAAGGTTAACTTTAAGAAATTCACACTTTATTTAGTAACAAATTGCATCCATAATGAAATATAAGTAAACATTTTCTGTAAAACGGGCATGGTGGTCCATGCCTGTGATCCTAGGGACGTGAGAAGCTTAGCAAGTTAAAAACCAGGGTTCATAACTTAGTGAGGCCCTATGCAACTTAGCAAACCCTATCTCTAAAAAAAATGAAAACAAAAATCTGGGTATGTGGTTTACTGATTAAGCACCCCTAAGTTTAAGTACAAAAATAGAAATGAAAAATTTTAAATTTCATATAATCATAAGAGACTTCTGAAATAATCAACTCTGAGTATTATTATTTCTCCAATTGTGAAAAATGAGACTCTTTAGTAATTGTTGATTTACACTAAAATTATATCCTTTTAGGGATGCACTATTCTATACTTTTATTTCCTTATTTCTAAATATATCACCTCAAGATGTTAAGAAAATTTTCAGCAAGTGTGAAAAGCAATTACCCATTTTCTACATTTAAATGATTTTTTCCCCCTCCTAGGTCCCAAATACTTCAAGGGATGGGCTATAGATAAGAAACTTACTACAATCTTTATATTGGTCAAGGTGTTCTTATAAATATTTTGCTGTTATCTAATGTACACACTTTGGACAGATGCTATTCCACACTTGCTACAGATATGAGGTCAGAATTGAAAAATGTCTGAATTTTGAATACAGTCTTGGACACATTCTTTGGGTTTCTATATGCTAGAAATCCTACAAAAAAACTGGAACCCTATTTCTCACCCTGTTCAAAATCAATTCAAAAGAGGTAAAATACCTCACTGTGAAATAACAAAATAAACAAGGGAAAGCAATTTAAGACCCTGGTAAGGACAACAAATGTTTTGGACATAATTTCAAAATCATAAAAAACATAAAAATAAAAAGTGGCATTAAACTAAAAACCTGATTTACAAGCAAAGGAATAAAAGTGGAATCCCTATAAAATGAAAGAAAATTTTGCCCAGTATGCATTTGATACAAGCTTCACATTTACAATATGTAAAGAACAAAAAAAATCATAACAACAAACAATCAAAAACTAAGTAATGCCATTCAAGTGGGCAAATGAAGTAGACAGTATTCAAAAGAAGAAACAAAAAGTTCTAGCAAACATAAAGAAAATAGTTCAATATAATTAGCCTTCAGAAAAATGAAAATTAAAAATACAATGAGGAGGGCTGGGGAAATACCTCAGTTGGTAGAGTGCTTGTCTTGCATGCACAAGGCCCTGGGTTCAGTGCCCAGCACCAAAAGAAAAGAAATACATGAGGTATCATCTCATCCCAGTCAGAATGGATAACTTAGAAAAGTGACAACCACCAATGTGGATGTGGAGAAAAATCAACACTTATACATGGTGTGTGCAAGTAAATTGGGTAGCTGATAAGAAAAACTGAGCATATTACTCAAAATCTAACAATACCTGGGATCATGGCACACAATGAATCCCATATATTTAAGAAGCTAAAGGAGGATGACTATAAGTTTAAGGACAGCTAGTGCAAGTTCAGGGTCAAAGAATGCAAAACCCTGTCTCCAATAAAAAAAGAAATATGCAGTCTGGGGATGTGGCTCAAGCGGTAGCGCGCTCACCTGGCATGCGTGTGGCCCGCGTTCGATTCTCAGCACCACATACAAACAAAGATGTTGTGTCCGCCAAATACTAAAAAATAAATATTGAAATTCTCTCTCTACCTCTCTCTCACTCTCTCTTTAAAAAAAAAAAAAGAAATATGCTGGAGGCCAGGAATGGTATTAAGTACCTGTAAAGTAGGCAACTTGGGAGACCACAGTAGGAGGATTCTGAATTTGCTGTGAGGATAGGAAACTTAATGTAATGCTCTCTCAAGATGATGATGATGATGATGATGATGATGATGATGATAATAATAATAATAATAATAATAATAATAATAATAATAATAATAAATAAGGCACTGTGATGTAGTCTAATGGTCAAATGTCTGCCAAGCACATGAAGGTTTTGGATATGTCTTCTGTATCTCAACTAAATAATACTAAAATAGAATTACATTGTGATTCAGGCATCCCACTTGGGGGTATGCAATGAAAAACAATGAAGCCCACATCTGATACCTGGATGCCCATATTTATTGAGGCACATCCCAATTGAAAAGATATGGAGTCAACTAGGAATTCTGGGACAGATGGATAAAGAAAATATGGCATATATGTAGGCATACATCCATAAAAATCAAATCCTGCCACCTGCAACCAGTTGGGTGAAATTGGAGGGTAGCATGGTAAAATGAAATAAAACCAGACACAGAACTACAAGCAATGCATGCTATCCCACGTGTGGGGGAAGCTAAATCTGAATTTAGGTTGGTGACTTTTAAAGGTTAAAGAGTGGAGGTGGGAAATGAAAATGGGATTTCATCAGTGGATGTGGCATATGTGTTAAAATACCATGCAGAGACCCTTTATTATGTATATTTAGTACATCTTCATCAAAGCTATTTTTAAAATGTTACAGTAATCAGTATTGAGTTATACTTACAAAATGATTAAATGGAATAATATTGCCAGGTATGGTTGTGGATGCCTATAGTACCAGCAACTCAGGTGACTGAGGCAGGAGAATTGACATTTTGAGGTCATCCTTGGGAACATAGCAAGATCTTGTCTCAAAACCAAAGAAATAATGAACTGGGGATAAATCTCAGTGGTAGAGTGTTCCTAGATTCAAACTCATTACTGCAAAAGAAATAAGTAAATAGAATAGAACTTAGAAATAGATCCTTATATTTATGGTCAATTATTTTTCAAGGAGAATGCAAAGATGTTATAGAAAAAATGTTTTCAAATCATTTGGAACAACTATCCATATAAAACTTGGAACACATTCTTAAACACTATCTCACACTTTACACAATAAATTTTAATGAAAGAAAGGTGTAAATATGAGAATTGGAACTATAAGATTCTTAGCAGAGAACGTGTAAACCTCTTGACCCTGCATTGGACAATAGATTCTTAGAAAAAGACTATTTTCTTATTTTTTGGGGGGGGGTACAAGGGATTGAACCCAGGGGAGCTTAAACATTGAGCAACACTCCCAGCCCTTTTAAAATTTTATTTGGAGACAAATTGCTAAGTCTGGCTTTGAACATGTGATCCTCCTGCCTCAGCCTCCCAAACTACTGAGATTATAGACATGTGCCAAAAGATACTGCTTATAATGCCATATATTTAGAAAGTATCTACAAGATTTTAGATATGAGGTTTATGATGTGGCATAATAAATTTTGTGAAGGGTAAAGAAAAATATATTTATAACTTAGTCACTATGTTTCTTTTTTTTTAACTATAGACTTCATCTAGGCTTCCATATATACTATTGGAAATTTCACTGGCACCAATGGGACTTCTATCTGAAAAACTCCAACCACATTTACCTTGTATAAGTCAAACCTGGACATCCATTTTTCTTAATCTATAGACTTAAATAAAATTGAAATTTCTCAAGAGTAAAGATTATTCCTCTGGAGCCAAATGATCCATAGTATTGTGTGGAATCATATTAGCTGAAGGGCTGTCAAGCAAATAATGTTGACTAATTAACTTCTGACCTCAAACTAACAGCTATATACTTGTGGCTTCTTCATGTAGTCATGAATGTATTGTTGAGTCACAAAAAAAGAGAAATCTTATAATTTGGTGGGCAAACTTTTTAACAAATTATGAATTATCATGAAAATGGTTCTCATTTTCACCAAACTCACAGAAGTGTCAACAGAGACAAGATTAAGCCTATTACATTCAGAAATGTCTTTGTTCCTTTAATAATTATTTGTTGGTACTGAAAATTTAACTCAGGGGTGCTTTACCCCTGAGCTATATCTCCTGTGCCTTTGTTCATTTTTAAATTTTATTTTTCATTAGTGAATTTCAGTTACACGTAAAATCAAGGTTTATTTTGACATGAAATCATACAACTTTTAAACGGGGATTATTCTAATTGAGTGTCATGATTAAAATAAATACAAAATATTAAATAGCCATCACCCAAAGTAACCAAAATTTCCTCGACTGTTTTTTGTGAGTTTTATGCTTCTAGCTATTACACAAAGGCCTTTGATTCTTTTTAAAAATTTTACTTTTGTATATTATGTGAGGTATGTATGCAAATACTTTTATTTTCTTCTTGTGGATATCTAGTCATCCCAGGGCCATTTTTGCTTTTGCTTTTACTCTTGAAAAATATAAGCCGTGTGTGTGTGTGTGTGTGTGTGTGTGTGTGTGTAATCCCTCTGAACACCAGTTATAAATTGCTGCCCATGCAGGTCAGGCAAATTGCCACCCCTGACCTGCACAGTCAGCTAAATTTAAGGTCACTCATGTGAATTTACAGGGGCACTAAATAAAACACAGACGTACTTTACCTTTACACAAGCTTCAGGACTGCTTCTCTGCTCTTGACCTCAGGCTCCCCAAAAGGAAGGCCAAGAGAAAGTCAAAAGAGGCTGGTGAGAAAGTGACCACATTCAGGAGAGAGCTTTTATTGGAAGACTCTTGTTCTTAGAAAGTTCTATTCAAAAAAGGCCAGAGGGGGCAGGGTTACAAGGGACACATGAGGGTAAGTCAACCCTCATGGGTAATGCCTACATCTGAAGACCCATCTCTCTATCTGAGCTGGGACAATGCCCAAGTCACCACAAATGTAGTGACTGGTCAGAGCCTCCTGCTTCAGGACAGGAAGGCATGGGTCATTCAGAGGGGCTTCCCACATATCTATCCTTCTTTCTATGATAAAGCAGGTGATGGGTCATTATTTGGAGTCCCTGATTTCTTCTTCTGGGGGCACAATATCCTACAATTAGCTGTGTAAAAATTTTGTGTGGTTCCATTTTTATTTCATTCTGTCTCGGTTTTGTTTGGTGTTATCTTGTTGGGTTGTATTATAGTAGAAATACGGGATCAGAAATTAGTAAAAAACAAACCGAAAGAGTGTTAAGTAAATTGTTAGAGGAAGGAGGCATCCCAGTAAAATCAAGAGCAGTCAGGGCATATGTTGATACAATACAAAAATGTAGCCCATGGCTTTTTAAGGAGGAGTTGTTAAATATATCACAATGGAACCATCATGGTGAAGATTTAAAAAGAATAGAAAAGAAAAGCCCAGGAACGCTGCCAGTTGGCACATTGACATTGTGGGCGTTGGTATCTGGTTTGATTAGTCCAAAGCCTTCAGTTCAGAAAAAGATAGAGGAAGAAAGCTTAGAGCAGAAAAAGCCATCAGGGGGAAAGTTACAAAAGGAGACTGCTAGTAACACCTTTCTATCACAAGAGGGCGTAAGTGTCCAACCAACAGCGCCACCTCTACCGGAGACTGTTACTAACACCTTTCTATCACCAGAGGACGTAAATGTCCAACTAACAAGGCCACCTCCATATGCTGGGAGGCTCCCAACCCCCACAGTTGATAGTTGGGATCCTGAGACAGGATCTCAAACATTAACATGCCCTGTATTTGAGGTAGGAGGGCAGCAAATTCACCATGCTTTAAATTTCAAAACAGTGAAGCAGCTAAAAGAGGCTGTAACAACCTATGGTCCTCAAGAACCCTTCAGTGTAAGCTTGGTCGAATCCATTAACAACTTGAACATGACGCCAGCAGATTGGGCTAATATGTGTAAAACTGTGCTAAATGGAGGACAATACCTGTTATGGAAGGTTGCCAATGAGGAATTTTGCAAGGAGACTGCTAGGCGAAATGCTGCAGCTGGTTATCCTCAGATAAATCTAGATACGTTGTTAGGAAAGGGACCTTATGAGTATCAGCAGCAACAAATTGCATATGATCCTGGCATATACTCACAAATTGCTGCAGAGGCAGTTAGGGCATGGAAGACTTTACAAGGACATGGAGGTTTACAAGGTCAATTATCTAAGGTAATACAAGGAGCTAATGAATCTTACGCTGAATTTGTAGATAGGCTTATTCAAACAGCTACCAGAGTTTTTGGGACTACAGAACAAGCAATGCCATTAATAAAACAACTGGCTTATGAGCAAGCAAATTGTTGGTGCAGAGAAGTCATTAGACCATGGAAACATGAAGATTTAAACACATATATTAAATTATGTAGAGACCATAATGAACAAGAGCAAGCCATGGCAGCTGCAGTAAAACAGGCTTTAGATGCCAGAGACATTAATGAACAAGGACAAATTGTGGCAGCTGCAGTAAAACAGGCTTTAGATGCCAGGCCAAGAACATGATACAATTGTGAACAAACAGGACATTTTAAAAGGAATTGCCCCATAGGAGGAGGGTTTAACAAAACTAGGTATCAAAGGAGTAGAATACCGGGTATTTGCCCATGATGTCATAGAGGGATACATTGGGCTAATGAATGCCATTCTCAAATCACCATAGAGGGTACTCCATTATCAAAAAACGAACAAGGGCCAGGTGTTTATCGACGATATCGTGGAGAAAGGCATCGGGCTCCATTGCCAAAAAATGGACACGGGGGCCCAATGCTCCGGGGCCCAAAACCACAAATATAAGGAGCACAGGAGGAACCCAGCAACCCCATCAGGGTAGTGCCCAGGACACATTGTCCATCAGATCCCTCATCAGACAAACCAGAGGGAGCACAGGGTGGGACATCTGCACCTCTGCCAGAGCAGTACTAACTCCAGAGATGGGAGTTCAAATCATTCTCACAGGGATAAAAGGACCTCTTCCCAAAGGAACAGTAGGCTTCTTATTAGGACACAGCTCTTCTACTCTAAAAGGACTTATGGTAAGTCCTGGGGTAATTGATCCTGATTATGAAGGTGAAATAAAATTATAGCCAGTTCTCCAAAGGGTATATCAGTAATTTCACCAGGAGATAGAATAGCACACTTACTAATAATACCCAGCCTACATGATATATTTTCCAGTCATGCTGTAGAAAGAGGTTCCAAGGGATTAGGCTCCACAGGTGTAGATTGGGCTATGCTTTTTTTAAATTTAGATTCTCGCCCCATGCTAAAA
Organism: Marmota flaviventris; assembly: GCF_047511675.1. NCBI lineage: Eukaryota > Metazoa > Chordata > Mammalia > Rodentia > Sciuridae > Marmota > Marmota flaviventris. The sequence goes on along the minus strand of NC_092510.1, from coordinate 3,047,038 downwards.
CTAAATATTCAAGGACATGAATTTAATGGGCTACTGGATACAGGTGCAGAACTTAGCATCATCTCTCATCAAGAATGGCCAAAACATTGGCCATTACAGCAAGCCACTCAAACGCTTCGAGGCCTAGGAGTGGCGACTAATCCCCATAGAAGTGCAATGGCATTAGATTGGAAGGATCCTGAAAGATGTGAAGGAACTATACAGCCATATGTATTGGATCATCTTCCGTAAATTTATGGGGACAAGATGTCCTAGATCAATTAGGTTTGACATTAACAAATAACATCAATCAAAATGCACCCACTATTATGACTAGACAAGGTTTTAGGAAAGGAAAAAGATTAGAAAAACAAGAACAAGGTATAGCAGCACCAATACAAATAGATCAAGGAACAGACAGACATGGGTTGGATTTTCACAAAGGGCCACTGAGACAATAAAAATTACTTGGAAATCAGAAAGACCAGTATGGGTTCCTCAGTGGCCCTGGACTAAAGAAAAGATACAAGCAGCCCATGACCTGGTCAAACAACAATTAGCGAAAGAACATATACAACCTTCTGTATCTCCCCATAATACTCCCATTTTTGTCATCAAAAAGAAATCTGGTAAATGGAGATTATTGCAAGATTTAAGATCCATTAATAATGAGATGGTTATTATGGGACCTGCTCAATCGGGGATTCTTCAATTGTATGCTTTGCCAAAAACCTGGTATGTTTTAGTTATAGGTATTAAAGATTTTGTTTTTTCAATTCCAATTCATCCTGAAGATAGTCCAAGTTTTGCATTTACCATCCCTGCACTGAATCATGAAGGTACTGATCAGAGATATGAATGGAAAGTCCTCCCTCAAGGGATGGCTAACAGCCAAACTATGTGCCAAATTTATGTTAACAAACTAATCCAGCCACTTAGAAATCAAAATCCTGAACTACAAATATTTCACTATATGGATGATGTATTATTAGCACACAAAGATAAAAACACATTGCTAGAATGTTATGCCGCACTTACAAACTTATTAAAAAATTATAATCTAGAGATAGTAATAGATAAAATACAATTAAATTTTCCAATTAATTATTTAGAAGTTCTATTATCCTCAACCATGGGCCATCCACCAAAAATTCAAATACGAGTAGATAACTCAAATCACTTAACAACTTTCAAAAGTTATTAGGAGACATAAATTGGATAAGGCCTTATCTAGGTACACCAACAGGAGAGTTGGGACCTTTAGTTGATATCCTAAAAGGTCCATCAGATCCAAATTCACCCCGCATGTTAACGCCTGAAGCAAGAAAGGCATTAAAAATCATGGAAACATATATGGAAAATATGCATTTGGATAGAATTGATATAAGTTTGCCTTTATTATTTATTGTACTACCAACAAAAATATTCCTACAGGAGTATTTTGGCAAGAAGGTCCATTATTATGGATACATTTATCTTATTCTCCTAACACTATTCTTACTAGGTATCCTGAGGCTGTAGGACAATTAATACTCAAAGGAATAAAAGCAGCAAAGGGAGTGTTTGGAATTTCTCCCAATAAAATTATTACTCCATATACTATGAATCAAATTAATGAGTTAGCTAATGATTTAAATACTTGGGCAATAATCATGAGCAAATCTAATGTTTCATTTGATAACCACTTACCATCTAATCCTTTATTGTCTTTTTGGTCATTGCATCCTGTAATTTTTCCAAAAATGACAAGAAAAACACCTACCATGAATGCTCCAAATATATTCACTGATGGGTCAAATAATGGTACAGCAGCAATAGTTACACCTGATCAAACTTTTACATTTTTAGTACCTAAACAATCAGCTCAAAAGGTAGAGCTTAATGCAGTATTACAAGCTTTTGTGATGTTTAAAGATTCTGTATTTAATTTATTTTCCAATAGTCAGTATGTAGTTAATGCTACAGTATCCCTTGAAGATGCTGGTAGGATTTCCCCTTCCTCTACTGTTTTCTCTTTGCTTTCCACTATACAAAGTCTAATCTGGGACAGAAAAGATCCGTTCTTTATAGGACATATCAGGGCACATACAAGATTGCCTGGAGCCCTTAGTTTGGGCAATGATTTAGCAGATAAAACTACACATGACATACATATTTTCTCTACACTAGAAGAAGCTACAAATTTTCATAAAAAGTTCCATGTCAATGCTAATACTTTACAAAAGCATTTTAAAATAACTAAGGAACAAGCTAGACAAATAATAAAACAATGTCAAAATTATGTGACCTTTTACCACAAGTTAATCTTGGAGTCAATCCTAGAGGATTGATACCTATTTGGCAGATGGACATCACACACTTGCCAGAATTTGGAAAATTAAAATATTTGCATGTTACAGATGATACTTCTTCTGGATTTTTGATGGGCTGCCTTCATGCCGGAGAAAAAACTAAAGATGTTATAGCTCATTGCTTACAAAATTTTGACACTGTGGGTGTTCCAAAACAGTTAAAAACAGATAATGCCCCTGGTTATACTTCTACCTCTTTTAAACAATTTTGCTCAACATTTGGCATTACTCATATAACAGGAATCCCATACAATCCACAAGGACAAGGCATAGTTGAAAGAGCTCATCAAACTATTAAAATGTACTTATTAAAGCAAAAAGAAGGAATTGGGAAGGGGTATATATTCCCCAAAGATAAACTTAAAATAACCCTTTTTACTCCAAACTTTTTAAATTTGGATTCATCAGGGCTTAGTGCTGCGGAAAGGCATATGTATCCAAAAAATGTACATAAGCCCAAGGTACTTTGGAAGGATATTCTAACAGGACAATGGAAAGGTCCTGACCCAGTAATTGTCTGGAGTCGGGGGTCTGTTTGTGTGTTTCCACAGGAAGAACAGCAGCCAATTTGGATTCCGGAGAGATTAACTAAAGTCCTGACCCAGTGATTGTCTGGAGTCAGGGGTCTGTTTGTGTGTTTCCACAGGGAGAACAGCAGCCAATTTGGATTCCAGAAAGATTAACTAAAGCGATTTCTACAGACCAAAAAGAAGATGATTTGGCTCAAATCCATAACAGCTGATATCCAGAACTCCAGTTTGGCTACCCTTACATCTGCGACAGAACCAGGATACTTTTTTCAATATCTATTTTATTATTGTCCTTTCCCACATCATGAAGTTCTATTTTGTGTTTTGAGCTCATACAGACCTAGGTTAATGTTTTGCTGATCAGTACTATTTTTTGACTATAGAGTTTTTAAACATTGCAATGGAGATTTCAACTGTAAAAAGTTATAAGGCCTTTACTATTATGCTATGTGTTGTATGCATTATATTATGTGTGCACACTTGTGTGTTGTGTTATATGTTTGAATGTACGTATGTCCATATATCATATATGATGAGCGCTCATGAAAAAAAATGGATCCAAATATTTTTTTTTTATTGACGTGATTTAAATGGCTTAATTTAAATTGGGTAAACAGCTGTTGAGGATTGTTTTAAAATGTGAACAAAAAAGGAGGTTAACAGATCTGTTTGTTTACTTTCACCATTCCTTTTCATTATATTTAATAATTCTCTTCAAGACAATGTAAATTGTTAAGAAAATTGTTTTCTATTAGTGCCTTCTGGAATGTTACATAATTTTTTTCTTTAGCCATTATTGCCAGAATTCCTATCTTCATCCCAGTGCCAGTGAAGACAAAAAATAAAACCAATCTACAGCATCTGCAATAGCCAACACTGAACTGCTTGCAAAACTTGCCTGGACTATGTATCACTTGTATGCATTGTAAACTCACTTGTATGCATTGTGAACTATCTGTTGGTGCAGTGACTTGTGGTAGTGTTGGGTTATTTATGCTGATGGTGTCCTTGGTGGTACAATTTTTCCAAAAGGAGCCATCACTGAACTGCTTGCAGAACTTGCCTGGACTATGAATCACTTGTATCCATTATGAACTCACCTGTATGCATTGTGAACTATCTGTTGGTGCAGCGACTTGTGGTAGTGTTGGGGTATTTTTGCTGATGATGTCATCAGTGGTACCATTTTTCCAAAAGGAACTGTCAATTGGCTTGGTGTATATTCCTCCCTTCTGCTTGTCATGGTCGTTCAGCTAAAATTTGGGGACCAACAGAGGTGAGGCAAAGAACCTCACCCCCCACTGATACAAAGACCTATCTACAGGTGTGGCTGTATACTGGACCAGTAGTCAGTGACGGGTAAGATCCAATTGCAATGGTACCAACCTAAGACAGGAGGCTGATGCCTTGAGGTCAGTTCATCCGATAATGGATAAGAACCATATGTACTATTGGACAACCTAAGGCAGGCACGGTCCCTAAGCCACATGCTTATTGTTTAAACAGAGAGGGGGAGATGTTGAGATGCACAGCCGAAAGGGCCCCAGCAAACTTTCAGACTGCCAGCTGATGATTGGCTCACAGCGGCCCCAGCAACTTCTAGCTGATTGGCTCCTCTGTGGTGATGATCATTGGGCTGTTTCCCTGCCCTTTCAGACCACAGAGATGCTCATTGGGGGACTTTTTTGGCTCTGCCCATGCAACCCAGCCAATCAGCCTCAAGAGCAGGAGGAGTGGGGGAGGTTGAGAGGCTTGTGGGAAGTCAGTGGTGGCAGTTGGGCTCTGAGGGTTTTTCCTGAGGAGCTGTTTTGTTTGGTGTGTGTGGTTCTAAAAATAAAGTTTGTTTCTTTTGACAAGTGGCTCCTGAATTGTGCCCAGCCAGACTGCGGCACAATTACAACACAAGAGAGAATTAGTAGCAATGAGAACACTACATGATATACCATGCAGACTGATTAAGAATGTTTCCAGGGTTAAAGCTTTTTAATTCTTTAAGTATTTGATCAGCTAAAGAAGTAGGATCTAAAAAATTAATATTACTTTTTTGTATATCTTGAATCTGATGATGCAGCTCCAAAAGATCCAAGCTGTTTTCTTTATTCTGTCAAATACCCAACACCAACAAATGGTTTTGAACCTTCTCCCAATACCATTAAAAAGCATTACATTTGGCAGCAGTAACACACACATACTTATAGCTAGCATGACATTTAAGTCTTTCCTTGAATTTCAAAGTGGAAAGTTCATTATCTATATTCATGACAGCAGCCTCTAAGGCATTTAGCTTGGTCTCAATCCTTTTATCAACATTTATTTGATTGTGAAGAGCCTTAGAAGTATTCTGAGCCAAATTATTAAGAAAATTTGCATGTAAAACATTTGAGATATGGCCACCAAAGCTGTGACCATAACCACAGAAGCAATAAAAGAAACCAAGGGAACAACCCCCACTATTATGAGTCCAAGAGCACATTTAGGTCTCACTAGCTTGGTGTGTATTTGTTGTAAGACTTGAAAACCAGCATCAGCCTACCATGGCTCTGAAATATGTCCTGGTACTAAGACAAAAGAGGGCTGATGAAGTGTCATTTTTTTTCTATTATTTCTGGTGAAACAATTAATTAAATTACATTTATGACATGTAACAAGATATCTATCATCTTCCCTTTTAACTTTTACATTTCCTGTAATTAAAACATAAGGAGACTGAACACAGGCCCATAAGCCATAGCAAGAACCTTCTGGTTACAGTTCTTGCCTACAAAGTCTGGTAAAGTTTTGTAAGTAAAATGTAAGAATTCTGAGGCAGCAATTAAGTGCCAAACATCTTTTTGAATGCCACCCTCACTGAAGGTAAGGATGCTACTAACAAATCCTCCAGGATTCATGGCATTACCCTTGCATAACTGCCTATTGTCAATTTTAGCAGACCAGTCCAAAATATAACCACCATTTCTACACACCTTATGCTGTACTGGAAAAGTATTTATACATTCCATCCACTTAGGAAAGGTGCCAATTTCTATTTCCAAATTGTTAGTAGAAGGAGGTATTCGTGGATGTTCTGCTGAGATGACTGGTTATGAGAAAGTCCCATTTTAATAAATGATCTGATCTAAGGCTTTTAGTCTCCAGGAACAGTATAATTAGTTGGTCCCCCAACTGCTGTCTTTTCCCCAAATACACTTTTTGACAGCCAGCATAATTATCGTGGGACCAACACAAGGGTAGTTGGGCACTATAGCCAGAATAATTAAATCCAGTCACATGGTTGTGAGTAAGAGGGGTGTCTGTAAATCCTCCATCATGAATGAGTCATTTGCAAACACTAGGGTGGATTCTCTAGTCAACACTGCGAGGTGTACTAGAGGTGGATTTGAAAAATATGTCCAGTAAGTATCTCCCTGATTCCCCTTTACCTGATGGCTTAATAGAGCTATTACTGCAGCGAGCATCATAGTTGGAGATTTAACTTTTCCTTGCTGCCTAATCATTTGTTTGCCTGAAGTGTCAAATTCTTCAGGTCCTTCCATGAGGGTGGCCTCACCATTGGGTCTCTCAGAACCCCTCATTACCTAATTTAAATATGGTAAAATACTTAGATTCTGCCCTAAAAAAAAGTGTGCAAAGACATATGAAAGTTACTCAAGATTATGTATTAGGCTACATAAAATGACAATTTAGCTTTTCTGCTTCATTTGTCTCACAGGATTATGGGTGCACACTCTCCATCCTGCACAGGCCATCCTGAGATAAATTCTCGAAATGCCAGGTTCTCATTTTCCCACATTATGCTTCCTCATTATTCCATGTTAATTGCCAAGAAAATCTCAAGCCTGGAAAACCACAACATATAGATAAATTGCTGGATAATCATCAACTTTGAAAATTACCTCAGGAATTAATAGAATACATTAGTACACCCAGATGTGAAGAAATGTAAAATAGACCTACAAATCAAGATTTCACTTTACAGCTGCTCAAAAAATACTTGCAGTTATGCTGATATGGGAGCACATGCCACTAGTCTTGACTACCTTGAGGCCACAGCAGGAGGAGGATTTAGACTAAGGAATTTGAGGCCAACCTGGCAAAAACTCAGCTCCAAAAATTGACCCACCAAGAAACCAAACAGTAATCACATTTTTAAAAAGGAGCCTTCAAGGGTGATTTCTATGAAACATGTAATAAGGATCAGTAACAATAATTCACGATCATGTCTAAATGTAGAAGAAGAGAATTGACTAATTCTTTCTGTAAGGCCAGAAATACCAGATAACACATCATTTGAATGGAAATTGCCGACCATCTTTTTATAGAAGTTGAGCCAGGTATTCAAAACCCCTAGCAAACTGAGAACAACAACAAAAAGAATGATTGGACTTCATGACCAAGAAGGACATTGTCATATGGAAAGTTTCCAAAAATCATTTTGATAGAGCAAAGCTTTTGGCAAATCACTTACCAAATTACTGTAAAACCTATGGCCAAATATGACCAGAGGAAAATTCTTTTTCAATCAACTTAAGGGCAGCTATGAACTGTTTTCATATTTAAAGGTGTGAACTGAAGTGTTTCACAATTTAGTTTTAGAAAAAGAAAAAAAAAATGTTTGCTTTTCTGACTTCTAAATATTGTTTGAGAATATTAAATGAGATTTTCATAAAAAAACAAATAGCATATGCAGATGATACTATTATTTCTATGTTTCTAAGCAATTTCCATGAACTAATGAAACATAATAATGTCATGTGTTAAATGGTCAACATTAAATCTTTTAAATTATATACACTACCAATGAGCAGTGTTA